>NC_056739.1:1974281947-1974386947 GCF_019279795.1 Protopterus annectens
TAACAGAGTATATCAATAAATGTATTCTCTCATAAAAATATTATTAGCACTAGTCAATAAGAAATACTTCCACAGGCTAGTCGTCACTTATAGGAGAGAGTCTTATGTCTGTGGACAAAGGCATGCTATCTACAACCATTTTCATAGACCTCACTAGAGCTTTGACTTAGTTAAACACTCCTCACTTTTACTCCACCTGAGTGAACTAGGAATTTGCAAGACACCATTTCTTGGTTCCAAAGCTATCTGGCAAACCACCACTTTAGAAATGACTATAAGTCCTGTACCTCCTACACCTCCCCTATACTCAAGGAAGCACTTCAAGGTTCCATTTTCACCCCCCCCCTCAGATATTCTCTATATACATCAACACAATTCCTCTGGACTTTCCTTACTTTTCTCTTTAATTATATGTGGACAATATGGACATCTACTTCTCTAACTGCTCATTAACTAAGTTTTAACAAGATTCTACAATATTAGTTCCACAGTCTCTGTCAATGGATTGATAGGAAAATACCTCATACTAAAAATGTCAAAAACAAAAGTAATATTTTTAGCATTAAATAAAATTCAGCAGAGCTGCTACGACTATAACAGTCTGCAATTGCTATTATCACTTAGAACACATTTCCTCTTTCAAGTAACTTGGACTCTAGTTAGACACGTCTCAGTTTCAACCTTCATCTAGAAAACACACATACAAAATGAATCCCATATTATTTTGGGCACAAACATATCCCCTCTTTTTCACACCCCACCAAATCAGCAATAGGGAAAGGAATCCTACTTCCTCAACTCAAATGTTGTCTCCTTCTTTCCTTTAACAATGTGACAACCTACCACTGGACCAGTAATCAATGATCCTCAAGTCTCACCACTGGCAACAGTGGGGGATGTACACTGGGAGGATGACAAGTACACACACAGTATTTCCAGATGCAGCTCTCTGCATCAAGTGCAATTTCCCCTTAAGAGCATGCAGAGACCACAGTCAGTCTGGCGTTGGTTTGCCCCTCTTTCTGCAGATCCCCAATAAGACTACCCACTGGCAAAGCTATAGAGTTGAGGTATCAGCTGAGTGGCCAAGCCAAGACCTCCAGCACCCTGTCTGTCCAACCAGTGCTTCATGTCTCTGCCCAAGTAGGGGGTCTATATTATTTGCTCAAAGAGACTTTTCTTCGAACATATAATCATCAACATGTAAAGAGCAAATGATCTAAAGCACAAATGGCCACGTCCATGAATTTTTTCTCTGGAAAAAATTCACGGGGCTGTACACAAAAAACACAAACTTCAAAACCCTAATCAATTGGGGGGCTTTGCCCCACACCCCCCAACATGGAGGCTGTGCCCCCCCCCCACATCCCTCTAACTAAATATACCAACTCTGGGATCGCTCTATGTTGGGGAAAAGGGCAATTCCCGATAACGGCCCACTGAATTTTTTCCAGAGGAAAAAATTCAAGGACATGGACGTTCGCATTTTAGAGCATTCGCTCTTTAGGTATCGATGATTAGATGGTTGAAGAAAAGTCTCTTCAAGCATATAATATAGACCCCCAAAGTAGCTGACACACATGCACTCTTTGAGGTTTGATTTACACACATACACCTGGAAAAGGTTGGCACAGGTTTACTAGCTATGCCCTCATTTTCCCAGACTATAAGGTAGTTATCACTGCCACCAGCCAACTCCTTATCAACTACTTTAACAAAGGGTGTCCAATCTTACTGTGTAATATCAATATCAATACTAATGGTAGTTTGACCAAGAGCAAGGCTATTAAGAGTGGCCCACACAGTGTCACCAAACAAATATGCAAGTAATCTCAAAACTTAAATATCTCTACACAGATCAGCCACAATGAGATGCTTACATATATTTAATAATAAATAATAAAAGAACAAGACAATACTAAAAAAAGTTCACAGTGACATCAGAGTTCAAACCCACAAGAAATATTTAAAACAACATTGTATGACAGTCTCAAATAAATAAAGAGAAATATCTAAACTAAGCTTCACTATATTCCTGACTGTATCTAAGAGAATTATTACAACCTAGAAACTTACTTCATTAGAGCAAGGCAGATGTGGTGAATGGATCTTCTAGCTGTTGTCAGGTCTAAAATGGAATGCAGAATGCTTTGTCTCTCTAAGAGACTTCTCAAATTAATATCTCAAATATCACTGCTGGGATAGCTTGCAGAATGACATCATTTCTTGTCATCTGGCTCTAGTTCCCAGATGAAATCCCTACTGCTAGAAGCTAACAGTATTTAGCATCTTCTTGTAAAAATGTAAAGACCTCAGATCTTTGGCAGATGCTGGAAGTCATAAAACAATTACATTCCTCCACATTTCAAGACTAATAATTATTTCACCCTAAAGACAATACAGAGAGCTCCCTAGTACATTGTGTCTCTTGTTGCACTGAAAGATACCATCTTTTATTGCATAGACATAAAGTCATTTAATTTCAGTTATTTTTCAGAAGTTAACCTCCTGTTTTCCAGTTTTCACTGTTAAAATATATACATTTTAAGAGTTACAATAGTGCATGTACATTTCTGTTCTATTCCAGAAGGGTACACCATTGTTACATTTCAAACAACACATTGCAAAAACCTTTTCAAAACACACTTCTGTACCAGCAGATTGATGTATGTATGACATACAGTTCTAATACATTTGTAACACAAGCATTTTATATAAATCATGTTCATATTCACAACTGACATATAATTATTTACAAAATTCCTGATAGCTGTGCTGGCAGTGTCCCCTTCATCACAAACTGCACTTACTAAAAATCCATTGCCATTAAAATGCTAGAAAACAGAATATGTAGCTTTATCACTCACTCTTCCAGAAAAGAACACCACTGTATAACACTAGAAAAAAACAAACTGGCTTCCAGTTAAACAAAGTGCTGATTTTCTCATCAGCTTACAACTGTTTAGACTCTTACATGAAAATTCTCTCCTTGTTTTAATCTCAAAACCAATTAGGCACACCTTTACATACAACCAGTAGCATAGCTAGGATGGGACGATAGGAACAAAGTGCTGGGGGAGAGATCAGCTGACCAATTTTAAAAGCTAGTATTGCATTTGCGGTCAAACCTGAGTGATGTAGCGCTCCATGTGTGGTCTAAACTGCAGTCATGGCTTGTTCCATTGTAGCAAGCAGTCTGCACAATTTAAAAGTGAAAAAAAGTATATTTTTTTAACTAAAACCTGAACTCTGCAATGCACAACATAAGCAGGGTATAAACTGCAGCAACAGTTTAACAAGCAGTTTGCTACAGTTTATAAGAAGAATTTATTTTATTGTTTGTTGTTTTTAATTGAAAGATGAGTGTCATAGCACTCCATGCAGGCAGGATATAAACTGTAGCAACTGTTTGCTATAAAGCAAAATGTACCTGCAACCCATCAGGAGACATAACTTAACTCTAATCTTGTCTCTCATCTACTCTACCTACTTTCAGTGCTATTGCTACTCTAACCCCATGTTCCTTTATACAGATCTTGTATATCTTACCCTAGCATCCTAAATGTAAACCAAGCATTTGTACATATTGTATATTTATAGCTTTTTTATCATTATCATGTTTTTTGTCTGGCAGTTGCGACAGAGGGCTAAGCTGTGAGATGTAGTTCCTGCAGTACAGCTTTTGATTACTTCAACCCTCATTTGGCTACTGTGTGACCTTGAGCAACAAAGAGATTGCTCCCAGGTCACCCCTGAAATGGGACTGTGTGTCTAGGGGGCCTACCTGCTTAATAAATGGATATTATTATTATTATATTGGATTCTTAGTATTGTACAACATTTGTATTTTAAAAGTTGTACTTTTTGTTAATGTTCTCTTGTATAATTTGTATGAGTGGTCATTTTATTGACCCCAGTCTGAGACTGAAACTGCTTAGAGTTAATCAGTTCTCTACCTGATAAACAAATTCAAAATAAAATAAAAAGAAATAAAATAAAAGTATAACAAACTGCATTGGTGATGTGCCCACATAAGGGTGGATCTTGGAAACTATAGACCCAATTAGCCTGACAATTTTGATTTGCAAAGCCATGGAACATATCATATCTGACCTATAAACTGTGATGAAAAAAGCCTTATCATGTTAGACTCCCCCTTTATGATAGCTGTACCCTCCTGGATATATTAAGCAACTGGAAAGGCCACAGGGGTTACTAACTAAGAAGACTTTTGGCCTACTGTCCCTGAACTGCTATGAATTTCTTAAAATACTAACCTTTTACACGGTTTCTTACAGGCTGTTGTGTTGTGATCTGTGGCTTGTGTTCAGCACCAGTCTGGACTCCATCGCCCTTGACCCTCTATATCTTCATAAGTAAGATAGGCACATTAATGCCAAAACTAGGGATTTCAGCCTACACAAACACATAAAATGCTCCCGAGAGACAAACATATTACCCAATGCCTATCCAGCCTCTGAAAAAATGTCTTCTGCAAGTTATACAAAGTGACACCCTAGCATCTTTCAAATTAGGCCTGAATGATAGGATATATTTTTATAGAACAGCTTTCTTCAAGTTTTTTTTATTTCTTATTTGATTTTTAGTTTTTATTTATTTACTTTTTATTGTAGCCAATTAGAAATAAATGATGCAATTTCTTGTGTAGGCACAAGTGGGTATTTAAGCATTGCATCTAACATCAGTAACTTAATAACTCCCAACAAAGGGCACATGCCAGCTCAAACGTTTGTGTAATTCCAAAACTTATGTTGGGCCAATAAAATGTATTACATTATTTCTGAATTCCAGTGTCTTTGTGTAGTGTACCCAAAAGTTAATTCTAGGACTGACCTGCTTTGCCTTTCTTGGTGGGGGAAGGGTACAGCATGATAGAGTGCATTAGCAAGGCATAAAGGATCTTGTGACTCAATTGCTTTATATTTGATGTAGGTTCATAGTTCATAGGTAGGTACTAGGCTATCGGCCCGAGGGCCTACGTAAGCCTAACCAACAAGGTTCCCTGGCTTACGCCACCCAAGAAAGTTATTTTCCTGTGCCACTGTCAAGCAGAGACACAGAAGTGATCCCCGAGGTGTATTTCCTATTTCCCATCCACTCATAAAGATTTTTTTTGAAGAGTCCTAATGAAGAACTTTGCTTGACATAAATGGGTAGCCTGTTCCAGAGTATGGGACATCTCTGGGACAGGAATCTATCCCTCCAGCATGTCCTGTTTATGATTTTATTATCCTGAAACTAGTCTTTCTGTGTTGTGGTCCTTATCTGGAATAAAGTGATTTGCTCTGCAGCTAGTTCCTAGTGGTGAGTTTCTTATTTCTGGATTTGTGCTGTCATGCACAGAAGATGTTTGCAGTTCCATGCATCTTTTTCTATGAAGCTTTCAAATCTTCATCAGTATAAAGAGAACATCTAACAAGTTAAGATTTATACTGAGGTTTTAATCCATGCTTACTCTTGTCTGCCCTCTTCATTGCCATTTCTAACTTGCATGATGACATTTTAAAATATACAAGAATCAGCGATATAGCATTTCTTTAATTTCAGGGAATGTTTAAAGGAACAATCCTCAGGTTAAGCAACACACATTTCATAGTGCATGTATTTTTTTTAATAAGTTACTCTAGTGTGGTTAAAACACCGCCCTATCTCTTCTTTTGGGGTAGGCCAAAAGCTAAGAAACACATTCCCACTATATTCAGCTCATATATTAAGCCAGTAATACTTCATTCATTACAGAACGTACTCAAATTTGATAACAGACCTCTGCTCTCCTTAAATATAGTTTGGAAACAGTGCTTAGTTTAGTATAATGCTACCAAGCAAAATTGAGATGTTTTGTTTAGTTGGTTATTTTGCAAATATTGTAAATATATTTTTAGCCAAAAACAGGCAAGGGTACAGAAGAATTGTCTAAAAACACAGAACACAACAATAAATTGAGTAAATAATAAGAGGAATACCTCAAAATAATAAATTAATAGTAAAACATAATAAGTTTCAAAATGTTTTAAATGAATGAATAAAAGAATGAACAATATTAGCATTCAATGAAGAAATGTCTACTATATTTATTGTACAGAGTCTGCTGATAAAAGGATATAAAATTCTGAAGACAAGTGCAGAAAATGTTGCATTATTTGACACCAAATCTTGTATTATATGACTTTTGAATCAATAAATGAATATTTAAGACACTCTGGTTAGCGCACTTCGTTCTAAGCTGATCTTCTAAAAGGTAAGGAAATTATTTACTTTCAAAATCAAAAATTGATCCATTTGTCTAAGAAATAAACCTTTACTAGAGAATTCAAGTAACTGCATTTAACATTACATCAAATAAACGTAACCTAATATTCTGTCCCTATTCTTGCCCTCCTTGTCCCAAGCTCAGGGTGACTCTCTAGTCACCACTGTAATGTAGTCAGTTCTGTAAATATGTGCATAGTATGTTACCTGTATTATTGTCATTATCTACTTGTTGCTATCTCCTGCTCTCCATTATGTAATATATACAAGGTACCTCTTATGTAGTGTCACTTATTATCACTTCTGTATACTAGCTAAATTGTTTGTTCTCGAGATTCTTACAGATTGTTATCATTCACTGCATGCTTCATTGATTGTTGTTGTAAACACTTGTTGCGTTTTAAGTTGCTTGCATTCCAGGTTGAGCCTAAAGATAATCAATCTTAATCAATACTCTATACCAGTAAATGCATATAAATAAATACATAAAAATTAGGGATATATGAACCAGAAGACTAGCAGTGTCTTTAAATATTCAGGAAAATTCATCTCTGGTTTGGCACCTATGTCTCTAATACACACAGGTAACCTGCAAATGGCTCATCTCCCACGCCACTGCTTGTAAATGTTTCATCTCCCATACCCCTGCTTACACTTGTCAAGGGTATCAGAACTTTTCAGAGGTTTGGGATGCATGGCTAGGCTTAGAAAGGCCCCTGTGGTCTTTAGTCTAGTAAACACCTATGAACCTATTCATGCAGTACTTATTAAAAAGCATTGACATTCTGCATTAATGTACGATATAACTCCCACATTCACATTCTGCATTAATATACGATATAACTCCCACATTCACATTTTGCATTAATGTACCATATAACTCCCACATTCACATTCTGCATTAATGTACCATATAACTCCTACATTCACACTCTGCATTAATGTACCATATAACTCCCACATTCCTTTAGCTGAAGTGACATTAGGGAATTCACATCATTTTGAGCCAAGAAAGAAGCAATGCACATATCTCAACTCTAAGTATCCTGTATCAATATGCAGTAAATAGCTGAAGTGACATTAGGAAATTCAGGTTACCTTCATTTCGTCGAAAGCTCATTTGACTGACACTCATTTGACTGAGACCAAATGACTGAAACTTCATTTCACTGACACTTCATTTGACTGACAGTTTATTTGACTGACAATTTGTACTGGCAGTGTCTAGAGCATTGCAAGGCAAGTAAAAGGAATATGTCCTTTTCCCCACTGTAGTGCGACCCTGGAGTTAGTATATATAGTTAGGGGAAGGTGGGGGGCACAGCCCCCATACTGGGGGGGTGCGGAAGGTGCAGCCACCCCCACACTTACTTTGGTTTTACTAAACAATATAAAACCAAAAGCAGAGAATATAACATGAATGTAAGTGGGGGACTACACCCCCCACACCCTCCCAACTATATATCTCCAGGGTCGCACTACAGTGGGGAAAAGGACATATTCCTTTTACTTGCCTTACAGTGCTCTAGTCACTGCCAGTACTAATTGTCAGTCAAATGAACTGTCAGTCAAATGAAGTGTCAGTGAAATTAAGTTTCAGTCATTTGGTCTGACTAAAATGTTTGTCAGTCAAATGAGCTTTCAACGAAATGAAGGTAACCCAGGGAATTCACATCATTTTGAGCCAAGAAAG
This sequence comes from Protopterus annectens, assembly GCF_019279795.1. Classification (NCBI taxonomy): domain Eukaryota; kingdom Metazoa; phylum Chordata; order Ceratodontiformes; family Protopteridae; genus Protopterus; species Protopterus annectens. The sequence goes on from NC_056739.1 coordinate 1,974,289,911, forward strand.
AAGCAATGCACGTATCTCTACTCTAAGTATCCTGTATATGCAATATGCAGTAAATCAATGAAGAAGGCAGGACCTATTTTAAGGCCGTGACATCGTTCATTTTAGAGGAACATGTGATCAAGTGCAGTGTTTCATCAAGGCTGTTTTGAAATGGTCCCATGTAATTAGAATAGTTAAGACAGAGTCCAAAATATTTTTGCAATGACTGACAGCTGTGGCTGGAGAAGCAAGCATAGGAGCCAAGTCTCTGTCACAGGATGCATTCATGGAATATGTGGTTACATCTCGGACAGTATCTTTCAAACTGCTGTAAGCCAGTAGCTACTGAGTAGCAAAAAAGATTTGGGAGGGTGCAGAGGGTAGAAAACATGTCCTTTTGAGGATGGGAGAAAGAGACAGAGAAGAGCTTTCCTTCTAATGCCAGCTGTTCTGACTTTGAAGTGTAGACAGATCCATGTTGGTGGTCGTACGATAATGCCATTTCAAACATATGTTCCAGAAAGAACAGCAGGTTCTTTGAAGTCTGTCAGCATTTTATAACCAGACAAAACAGGTTGCATAGGCAAGAAGGGAGAATGTTTACAAAAAGCCTGAAGGGTAAAAACAAATTAAATACAAATAGTTCATGAACTGTGAGCATACAACAGAAAGGCATGATCCAGCTTAAGAATTTCAAGGGTTAATAGCTTAACTTCAGCAAATGCAATGCTTATTTGGATGTATGCAAAACTAAACAGAAAAACATCTCTAATCAAGCATTATAGTAAATAAACAAAAGTTTATCTAGCAAGCTAAAAAAAGTGTAAGCATCAAAGGAACCAAAAAGTGTACTAACTTCTTTATAGCAAATACTGTCCAGATTACTATGAGATCACATTTTGTACAAAAGTATCTGGCAGTAGCATACATTAAGTGTACCTTAGGTATAATAATGTCACATTTGTGTAGTGTTTTTTGTAGATTGCACATTCATATGACACTCAAACACGTGTGTCTGTGTGTGTGCGTGTGCATGTGTGTGTACATGTGCGTGTGCGTGTGCGTGTGTGTGTGTGTGTGTGTGTGTGTGTGTGTGTGTGTGTGTGTGTGTGTACATACAGTAGAGAGTCGATTATCTGAAACATCAATTATCCGAACACAGTCTTCCAAAGGTTTTGGGTAGGAAAAATCATAAAGTCTGAATATGTAAATTTTATACATATTTGCTTGTGCATGATTTTTGAGCTTGTAGCCCATTTGTGTGTGAAAAACATTCTTTATTGTCCAGGGGAATCTCTGAATGGTTGAAAAGTATATTCTCTGCATGCAGAAAAAACAAGATTTTAGAAGTTTTATCTGGTTCAATGTATGTTTGATTATCTGAACAGTTTGATTATGCGAACTACCTTAGGTCACAATTAGCTTGAATAATCAACTCTCTACTGTACAAATATATATATATATATATGTATGTGTGTGTGTGTGTGTGTGTGTGTGTGTGTGTGTGTGTGTGTGTGTGTGTGTGTGTGTGTGTGTGTGCACTAAATGCGCATGTGTGCAAATCTATCTATGTATGCAATGTGTGCCAATGGCAAGCATACATAAATGTGTGCTCATCAATGTACATATGTTATGTACTTGATTTAACTACAAGGTATCCCTGGTTAATTCTTTCCAAATAAATTAATATCTTCTATTCACAATAAATGGTACCTATTCTGATCAGTAAGTAATGCTAAACAAATAACATTTATACTCAAACTTTCTTACATAGCACATACCTTTGTATTGCACATCTTTTTATCATTTGTTGCAGGGAATGCTCTTACAGAATAAGAAACCACTTGTGTTATATCTCATTAACAACTGCTGTTAAATCATTTGCTTGGGTTATAATATTACATAGCCTGTCAGTTCTGCAGTAGCCATCTCCTCCTGAGCAAACATTACAGTTATTCTATGTGAAGTACGGTAGAACTGGACAATAACCAATGCTGAATATAGCTCTTCTGTTACAGTATACCATCCTAGAGCAGAATGACTGTGGAAAAAAAGATGTGTGTCTGTTTGTCTGTTTACTTTTTTTATAGCTGGTATGGCAAGCTGTTTAGTTCTTCTTGCACTACTTTCACATTGGATTGTTTAATACAGATGGTACTCAGTATTCTGTAACATTGCCCTTATTTCCATTATAGCAAATAGTAATATCATAAGAACTCAGGAATAACAGAAAAAGCACACATATGCCAAAGTAAAAGAACATTTTGACCCCATACAAACCAGACCAAGAATCAAGGATAAATGGAAAAAGGAAACAATATCTATAATGTAGAACATGAAATGTGGTGTTGTATTATGTTAAACTTTTTTTCCTAAAAGTGACAGTCATGTTAAAGAAGATTTTCTTGAAAAAATGTTTCATTCACCTCATGCTGTCATATAACTCTAATGCAAATCAGCAAACATTTTAATTATTTCAGTTTGCTTCATGGCTGCCAGGTGAAAACATTCTGTTTTCAGACCCACAGGCTTGTATAACTAAAATAATGCAGTCTCAAAATGGATGTCATGATGTCACTAAACGGTTTAGGGAACAGTCTTGGAGTTTTAGGAGGGGGGAGAAGAGTTTTAGGTTTAAGAAATAACAAGTGACTTTAGGTTTAGGAAGGGGTAGTAGGGAGTAATTCTGGGCTTTACTGTTAGGGAAAGGGAGGGAAGATTTGGGGTTAGGGTTTGGCACTGGTTGGGGAATTTTTTTGGGTTAGAGTTAGGGCTCTGGTAGGGTAATGCAGTTCAGTAGGGTCGAGTGGTGGGAATGGTCAGTAAAAAGTAGAACTGAGCTAGTGGGAGTTAGGGCACTTGCCTTTTAGAGAAAGTGGCAGTGAGCAAGTGTGTTATGAGCTACTAGCATACAAAAACTTGAAGTAGACACCAGAGAGCTGCCAGTGTTACTGATGAAGTCAGAGTTGTCATTCAGAGCTTGGCACAAATCATTCATAGACAATATTCCTCATATGGGTCCACTTTGTAATTTCGAAATACTGAAATCTCGAAATTCAGTATTTCGAACCTACAAAGCCACAGACGTACATTTTCCAAACCGGCAGAAGCACGAAATTCAAAATACCGAAGCACGGATATTTTGAATTGCTGCTTCCGGCGGTACGGTGTGTGGATGTTTGGGTTTAATTTTGGTAAGTTTGTGTGTGTAAGTATGTTGGTTAGGGGTTTAGTGTGTGTAAGTGTGTGTTGTGGCTGTTATGTGTGTGTTTGAGGGACTGTAAGATGTGTGTGTGTGAGTTCTATTTGTGTTTCTGTTTGTGCGATTTCAGAGTTAGAATATATAAGTAGGGGGGTGTGGTGGGAGCAGAGGGGCTTGCCCCCCCTGCTTATATGTAGTTTAGATGAGGTTTTTGGTTGTGGGGGGATTTGTGTATGTTTATGTGTGTACTGTATGTGTAGCGTAATTACGGGATTTTGAACTTTGCGGTTGAGTGTTTTCGAAGTTGTGAGTTGTGGTTGGGTTTTCGGCTTTGTGGTTTCGAAATACTGAATTTTGAGATTTCAGTATTTTGAAATTACAAAGTGGACACCCTCATATACATAAAAGAAGACACAGTATTAAACTAATGTTGTCCATATAATAACTTTGTATTTGTTTAATGAGAAATAAGCACTTTATTATAAACTGTAAAGAGGAAAGGATTTTTGCATAGCTGATTTGTAAATTAGTACTCCTAAAACATTAACTTGCACCCTTCATCTTGAATATATTTTATATATCTGAGCAAGGTTACCACATAGAATATTTGCTGAAAGTATGGGTTACAGATGCCTCTCTCCTGCACTAAACCTCCCTTCTCCATTGTTCTCCTAATGTAATGAATGCAGTTATTGCCCCTTCACATTTCGTTCCCAGTGCTCATCTCCTATATATGTGTAAGTATATATATATATATATATATATATATATATATATATATATATATATATATATGGGTCTAGGACACATGCTCGACTAGCATATGTCCTAATCACAAAACATCGAACATACATACACGAAAGCGCTTAACATAGAGAAAAAATCTATGTTTCTGCAGGGGGGCTTCACCCCCTGCACCCCCCACACCCCCCTACTTTATTATTCTCACTCCGAGATCGCACTACAGTGGGGAAAAGGGAATTTTCCCTTACCCACACTGTAGTTCGATCTACAAAACAGGCACACATACACGGAAGCGCTTGTCGATGTTAAACGTTTTCGTGTATGTGTGTTCGATGTTTTGTGATTCGGACATATGATAGTTGAGCATGTGTCCGGATCCCATATATATATATATATATATATATATATATATATATATATATATATATATATATATATTTATATATATATAAGCATATACGCACATATAATTTTTTGCAAGTTTATGGGTCTGCCCATATGAGTCTTAACATTTTTCTTGTGGTTCATGGTAGCACATTATTCAGTAGTTTGAAGTTGTGCTCTTAGACATGAACCTAATTCTTCTATGATGGTCTAATGTTTTGACTAAGGAAGCAAAAGTCTCTGTCTGCCATAGGAGCTGTCCTTCCATGGGCCTACATCTATCATAAGAGTTGACTCCCCCTGACAGTTTGATTTTTCTGGATCCTATTAATGCTTCACATGTTGCAGATTGTATTGCACGCTTGGATCCAACCTTCAATAATTTTTCAACTTGCCAAGATTTTTTAAGCTGGTTCAGTACAACTGGTAGGACTGTAAATCACAGTGGTTCTTCTGTTTTTGAGATTAGACAAATTCCTAATTAAACGTTTTAAAGCCTTCCATTGCGCCATAAAAATAAAACTGTCTCAAAATGAAGAAAGTAAACACTGTCCAGCATTGAGAACGCAACCAGAAACACCCTGCAAACCAAAACATAAATAAATAATAAAATGATAATTCACAAAGACATTTGAAACCTCCTTTCTTGAAGGCATTATGGAAGATTTGTAACTTTTCCCTAAAATATATCAAATATTTCAGCATGTGTTGTCTGGCTTGCTGATTGAAGACTTGCCTGTCACTGTGCTTTGTAATGGTAGTGTGCTGAAACAGTTTAGGGGAACATGCATCTCTTTCATGATGCCTTGATGTAGGTTTGCAAATGTCTTTGTACATATATCAACCTGAAGGAATTGTTATTGAAAGGTTATGATTTTAATTTTCTTATATCTACAGCTATGCATGTAACTTAAAAATGAAGTGGTACAGTACATGCAGTTTAAATTCTGCCATTGATTCGCTGATAGTGCATAATCCCATTTCTGTCCTTAAAAAGCTGTGTTGTTTTAATTTCTAGAGGGGAAAGAAAGTATGCGTTTTAGTTTGATATGAAGTTGATATATATGAAGTATGATATGATATGAAGGCTTCCAGAAAGGAAATTTCTCCACTGACCTGCAGCAATCTTGCAGAGGATCATAGGTGTGTACTAGACTAATAACCACCAGGGCCTTTGTAGTCTCCAAGTTCTGGTATCCTTGTACTAATAACCAGCAGGGCCTTTGTAATCTCCAAGTTCTGGTATCCTTGAACTAATAACCAGCAGGGCCTTATTAATCTCCAACAAGTTCTGGTATCCTCGTACTAATAACCAGCAGGGCCTTTGTAATCTCCAACAAGTTCTGGTATCCTTGTACTAATAACCACCAGGGCCTTTGTAATCTCCAAGTTCTGGTATCCTTGAACTAATAACCAGCAGGGCCTTTGTAATCTCCAACAAGTTCTGGTATCCATGTACTAATAACCACCAGGATCTTTGTAATCTCCAAGTTCTGGTATCCTTGTACTAATAACCACCAGGGCCTTTGTAATCTTCAAGTTCTGGTATCCATGAACTACTAACCAGCAGGGTCTTTGTAATCTCCAACAAGTTCTGGTATCCTTGTACTAATAACCACCAGGATCTTTGTAATCTCCAAGTTCTGGTATCCTTGAAGTAATATCCACCAGGGCCTTTGTAATCTCCAACAGATTCTGGTATCCTTGTACTAATAACCACCAGGATCTTTGTAATCTCCAAGTTCTGGTATCCTTGTACTAATAACCACCAGGGCCTTTGTAACCTCCAAGTTCTGGTATCCTTGATCATGTAAGCAGGGGGTTGAGAGATGAAACATTTACAGGCTGGCTGTGTCCATTGTTTTCTGACTCTTTATAGGTGGTTCCATTAACAATGATCTCTGAACACAATTGTGTATTACCTTTGAGGCTGCGGACATAACCAAAGAATATATTGTGGTTGTCACTGGCATGGGAGACCAGATTTACCTCAAATTTGGTTTTGGTAGACTTCATTTGTCTTCTGAGTTGCTTTGATGGGAGCACTTTTATCCTGCTGGGCACTACACCTCCTAATTGATTCCATGATTTTCTTTCTTATGTTACACAGCCTATTGATGTTGTGATTACAACAGAGTGGCTTGTTTTTAGAGTTAGCTCTGCACTTATTCCTATTGGGTACAGTTGCCTCTATGCAGCCATTAACATGCTTGTATAGGGTTCCTGTGAACAGTTCCACTTAGGCAGCAGTGCTCTCAATGTTTATGGGGGCTTGACATTTTCCCAGGTTAGCACTTAATAGTTGGAAGTTAGCCTTAGAGTAGTTCTCAAACATTCCAGGGTTAACTAGGATTCCAGGTTTCAAGTTTCTATTTTTACTTCAGAGGAGACCATTGTGTCGTCTGACCTTACCAGACAGGACATTACACAAGGGGTAGGGGGTGGGGCGTGGGGGGTGCAGCACTCTCCCATATTATTGAGGACCAGATCCAGTAGATATGTGATTAATTATATTAGCTAAAAGGAGAACAGATACAGGATGCAAAACCTTTTAGGTGGTGTAGCTTTGCCATGATTCATTTCTTCATGTATTTATTTTGTTGACTGGGTACGTGCAGTGGTCCAATGACCCTTTTAAACCATGCTCAGGGTCATTTTGGGCAATTGCTATTAACAAAACAGACATCAGACTTATATACATTGTTACAACTATAAGAAACATAACAAGCAACAGAGTGTAAGCATCACTAAGTGACGTAACAATGTAAACATTGCTACAGGTAAAAAGAAAACAGCAGAATATAATCTTTACTTAAAGATATAAACAATGTAAAATACAGTGGTTTCACGTGGTACACATATAATATATTAATATTAGGTTTAAAGGAGTGAAACACAGAGATATTAACTACTACAAAGCCTGATGTAGGAAAGGATAGCAATGACAATTCCTTCAACTTGTAGTGCACACTGCCCATGGTCAAGTTTGTGTTTGTATAGATGTGACATAGTGAAAATAGGCAGTATACTTTTTAGATGCTGATTTTTGATTATCTATACCTTAGAATTATAGATGGTCACATGCATCTGCATAAGCAGAACAAGAAGACGAAGAGATGATGGAGCTTATTTCAGGGCAGCATGCTGCACTGGCTCTAGATTATTGGCATTGTTGATGTGACACACCGACCCCATGTACAAAAATGGGAAAAGGGGTTGTGGATGGATAGATGGATTTAAACAAATGGAAAAAGGAATATATGTTGAAATCTGGATTTGTTCTAAATTATTTATTGTAATAGGATCATAGTGAGTCAAGTAAACCATACGTGCCTTGCAAATATCCACCCTTATGATGTATCACCTGCTTCTAGGATGTTTAAGCAGGTAAGGGCTGGAATGCCCATGTTGTTGCTCTGTTTTATATGCAAGGGAAATAATTACAGGGATGCATAAATGTTTGTTAATATACCTGTCCTGCCAGTGTGTTTTATTTACATGTTGACTGAAATTTAAATATTTAGTTCTACTACTTATGGAGTTATTTGCCCTATGGAGATGCAAGAGATCAAACAGTGGGGTTCTTCATGTCATGTACTGCAAACTCTATATCACCACATAGTAGTCTATAACAGAGCCAAGGAACTTTAGACCTTTATTGGGGTCTATTTTGTTAAAAACCTTTGGGATCTTTCTAGCCAAGCGATGTGCCTGGACAGATACATACCAAAGGGGGCAGGCACTCTATTCTAAAAGTGACCAACGGATGCCTGCAGAAATTAATTGTGCTACAAAGAAGGGTCTTCTGGCTTATGGAGCTACATTGTAGTCAGAGGAGTGGGAGTTGTCATCAAGGGATAACAGAATTAAATTCTGTACCATAGGAATAACAGCCCTCCGCCTTTACCCTCTGCATCAGCTGCCAGATTTGTTTTGTTATATAATGTGATGTCCTCACTCTGAGCCAGTAATCAAGGATCCTGAATCCTCACCACTGACACTGACAGAGGGATGTTCACTTGGAACAAAAATGGATTCACCCAGTGTTTCCAGATGCAGCTCTCTGTATCAAGTGCAATTTTCCTTAAGAGCACACAGGGAACACACTCATTCTGGGGTCCTGATTTCTCTATTTGTCTCCCTCCAGGTCTCCAATAAGACTCCCCACTGCAACAGCTTTAAGGTTCAGATCTCAGCCGAGTGTCCAAGCCAAGTCCTCCAGCACCCTCTCTGTGAAACCAGTGCTTCGTGTCCCTGCTCAAAGTAGCTGACACACACACACACACACACACACACACACACACACACACACACACACACACACACACACACACACATACACACACACACACACACACACACACATTTTGAGATTTGATTTTCACACACACACTCACACCTGGGAAAGGCTGGCACAGATTTATTAGCTATGCTCCCTAATGCCCAGACTAAAAGGTAGTTACACTGCCACCAGACACCCCAAACCCAGCTACTCTAAGCCTCTTGCAAGGGTACCCAATTATACTGAGCTAAATTAATATTAATCCAAATGGTAGTTTGATCAACAGCAAGGCTTTCAGGAGTGCCCAGAGTTGTCACCAAATATATGTATATAAGCACTCTCATAGATTAAAATATTCTTTTGTAAGGAGGAAGGGGAAAATATTGGTAAGGCATGCTATTACTGCATTGGTTGTGATGATACCAGAGAGCTCAGGACTTTGGCAATGCTAGGTAATCATGCGGGAAGGACCAGAAGCAGAAATGTCGTAACAGAGGTTGGTTTGTCCCTTCATAATATTCCATTGCACTCCCACAAGCAATCTGAGTGCAGTAAAGCAGTACTTCTCCAACATTATGATTAAAAAATAAAGATTCCAACAGAGGTGATGACAGCACTTCTGGTTCAGTCACCCCTCATCCCTAGGGGAATGAATGGGCCAACTGAACAGCCAGGTGGGACGGGCTCTGTGATATGAGAGGGACCAGAGCAAAAGTAAACAACTAACTAACTAAATAAATAAAGGAATATAAAATTTATGCAAAATTATTTGGGAATTTAAAAGTGACCTCCTGATAATGCATTAATTATGCATGCCCTCAGTAACTGTCTTTGCAGATGTTATAATTATGTTTTTTTTAATTGTGTAACAATCTACAGTTTGATTTCTTTATCTCCTGACTTCATTCTGAACCTGTTGAGTTAATGTTTTTTATTGGTTTGCCATACTTAGAATCAGATCGGTATGCATTCATTATGTCATTCATGCCTTTATACACAACCTCACTGCTGGTATTAGCAATACAAGTAATTAGCAACTCCTCAGTTGTTGATATGTATATATATATATATATATATATATATATATATATATATATATATATTTTTTTTTTTTTTTTTTTTTTTTTTGCTGTGACCTAGCATTACAAACAGCTTATTTTTGATAGCATATACACCCCAGCCTCATCCATAGAAGAATATCACTAATATGGGAGAGCGCTGCACAACCCCCTATGTAATGTCTTCCCTGGTAAGGTCGGACCACAAAATGGTCTCCTTTGAAGTAAAAATAAAACCTGGACCCCAGCTAAACCTGGAATATTCAGAAACTACTCAAAGGCTAACCTCCTGCTATTAAGTGATAACCTGGCAAAATTTTAAGCCTCTATAAACACTGAGAACATTGCTGCAAACTCTGAGAAAACTGCTGCCTATGCAGAACTGTTCACAGAAACCCTGTACAAGCATGTTAATAGCTACATAGAGGCAGCTGTATCCACCAGGAAGAAGTACAGAACTAATTCTAAAAACAAGCCACCATGGTGGAATCACAAAATCAATAGACTGTATAACAGGAGGAAGAAAATCATGGCAAAAATTAGGAGGTGCAACACCCAGCAGGATAAAAGCACTCTCAAACTAAACAAACATCTCAGAGGACGAATAAAGTCTACAAAAGATATATTTAAGGTAAGTCTGGCCTCCCAGGCCAAGGGCAAACACAAGGCATTCTTTAGCTATGTCCACAACCTCAAAGGTAATACACAATTGTGTGCTGAGCTCATTGTAAATGGATCCACCTATACTGATACAGCAAACCTCCTGGCTGATAAATTCAGCTCTAACTTTACTCTTCTCTCCCCCTCAACCTTCCCTCAGGAAATACCATCAAATATAACTCCCCCTGCTATCTCTAGGAAACAGGTCCTTAATGCTCTCTCTAAGGCCAAGAACACTGCATCAGTGGGCCCAGACAATATCCCAGCATACCTTATAAATAGCATGAAACATGACATATCAGGGCCTCTGGAATTGCTATTTAAATATATCCTCCAAACAGACTTTGTGCCACATGAATAGAGAACAGCAATAGTCATCCCTCTGCACAAAGGTGAGCCATCTACAGACTCCGGAAACTATGGACCCATAAGTCTCACTAGTCTTATATGTAAAGCCATGGGAAGAATTATCATGGAAATGATCAATAGTGATATAGTAAACCTACAGACACTGTACTCAATCCAGTTTGGTTTTGTCAAGGGCAGATCATGCCTACTCAATTTGGTGGACTTATTTGAGAAGGTGACTAAAGCAATGGATGAGGGAAATGTGCTTCATACTGCCTACCTTGACCTGGCCAAGGCATTTGACCCAATACCCCACTCGGGCATTGTTGACAAACTCAAGAGGTTAGGTACAAACTTATATGTCACCCAGTGAGTAGCCAACTAGCTCACAGACAGGACCCAGGAAGTTAGAAATGGGGAGTCCACCTCTACGAAGAGGCCAGTAACAAGTGGAGTCTCTCAGGGATCAGTCCTTGGATCGCTCCTTTTGGCATGTACTTCTCTGATGTCAAGGCCAATATTAGTGGTCTCTGGCTGACTAAATTTGCAGATGATTGCAAATTAGATGCTGTCATTGAATCCCACACTGACACAAATGTTCTCCAGGAGGGGCTGACATAGACAAGCAACTGGTAATGTAGAATGGGATTGGGGGATGAAATTAGAGCTAACTTTATCTACTAGTAGATTGATTATGTCCTTTGGGTTCATCTATGTGATATCATTTACTATTAGCTCTGCATGGTACTAGGCATTGTTTCTGAGGTTTCTAACATAGTTAAAGAAGGTTTTGTGGTTATCCTTTGTCTGGGTTTCTATTTTTACCTCATATCTGGCTTTGGTTGTTTTGATTAAGGTCCAGAGTTGCCCGTTTAATTTAGTCAACATTGCATTGCTTTCATATTTTTTTAACACCAAAGGTTAAAGACACACCAACTAGTAATCCACAGAAAAAAGAAGAACCGAGGTCCAGATCCACTCAAAAATACTGTTTATTGAGCGCTTTCATCTCTCAAATGGAAACTTCCTCAGAATGAAGTACACATTACCCAACATCCATTTTATATAAAGCATATAACAATCACCTGTACAAATACTGACATTTCTTAAAGCAACAATGCCATAAAATGTAAAGACATAATATAAAAGCATAACAAAATATCTATTATAAAACACATACATTGCATAAGAACGAACAAAGGAATACATAATAACTTCACATGCACATGTGAACACTCTTAAAAACAGTTTGACATATTAAAACCTTCTTTATAGAAAAAATTGTGCTTTCAGTCTTAAAAGAGAACTGATAGACACAGCACTGTTTAGTCTTGGGCTCATTGTTGCATTTGTATTAATTCGCCATTTCACTTCTGCTAATTCCAGGAAGTCATTCAAGGGTCCCCCTCTTTCCCCTAGATTAATTTGTTCAATAACAACAAACTTAAAGCTATGTTCTTCAATGGCATTAATATGGACTGCTAATGCATTTTTTCATCCTTCCTATTAATATCATAATAATGCTGATAAATCCTACTCCGTAATGCATTTTTCGTTTTGCCATTGTAGTAACAATGACATTTTGAGCATAGTGCCATATACACCACATCTTTGCTGTTACATGACATTTTTCCTTGTATAATATGTTTCCCATAGATAGGGATCAAAATGTCTTTCCCTTCAAGAATGTGCTGGCACTGTAAAAAGTATCTACATTTAACCACACCTACGCCTTTATCCGGCCCCTGTTTTTGTCTCTCCAACATGTTTTTTATACTACAATCTCTTTTGTATACAATGTTCGGGGCTGGTCCTACTAACTGTACCTGGTCGGCGTTAATGCTGAAGATGTTCCAGTTGTGTTGAATGATATTCTTAATATTATAAAAAATACTGGTTAAACTTAAAAATAGCTGATTTCTTGAAGGTATTACTACTAACCTGTCCTACCTCATTTTGAATATCTCCCCCTGTTCCAAGCAGGGGTGTAAAATGTCCACTCAACCTTTTCTTTGTAACTTCTTGGAGAATGTTCCCCGCATAATTCACAAGATAGCCCCTATTTTCCAGCATATCTCCCAGGATGTTCATCTGTGTGATGAAATCTTCTTGTTTGGAAATCATCCTAGCCAGTCTAACCCCCTGTTCCTTTACCAATGCCTTGTTTTGGTGTAGGGGGTGACAACTATCAAAATGTAAAAGGCTATTTGAGAATGTGGATTTCCAGAAGATGGTGGAGTTGAACTGCCATTTGACAGGGTCTTTGTAATGGTTATATCTAAGTAATGGACAGAAGGTTCAGTAATCGAATGTGTAAATGCTAAAAACTCAGTACTGTTGTCCAAATACTCTAAGAAATGGCTAATTTTCCCCTTGTCTTCTACCCATAAAATTATGATGTTGTCAAGGAATCTGCCATAAAATGACCAGTCTTTGGCAAAGGGACTGTTGAATATAAATTCCATTTCCCAGTATGCTAGTACAATGTTGGTAGAAATGGGGGCACATGCCACCCCTATTGCTACATCTTGAACTTGTTTGAATAACTGATGTTGAAAAGTTATAATATTAGTGTCCAGAACAATTTCCATTAATGTTCTTAGTGTAAGAATACAGTTGTCACTGAGTGTTGAATACTGGCAGAGATACTGGTAAAACTAGTCTATACCAGTTTCATGTGGAATCACGGAAAATAGATCTTTAATGTCAATTATCATAAAGACAAGGTTGTCTTTGTACATCTTTTTGTTGATTTTCGACAAGAAATCCGATTCATCTTTTAGTATCCAGGGCAATTTAACAATACACCCTTTAGTTGACCATCTATATATTTCACTATAGAAAAAGTTTTTGATGCACGGGCATATGCCTTTACATTTTATGGCATTGTTGCTTTAAGAAATTTCACTATTTGTACAGGTGGTTGTTATATGTTTTATATAAAAGGGATGTTGAGTAATGTGTACTTCATTCTGAGGAAGTTTCCATTAGAGAGACGAAAGCACACCATAAACAGTATTTTTGAGTGGCTCTGGACCTCGGTTCTTCTTTTTTCTGTGGATTATATTTTTTTAACACGTTTATTGAATTATCACTTGTGACCTAGATAAACTTACATTTATATAAAAGCAAACAAACTGTATTAAAAATTTCACATTTACAAACATTATGGTTACATAACTATATATGTAAGGTATAATCTAAACAACATTAAATAATTATTCAGTTCCTACCTTCTATTAAACCTTATTTCTCCCCCCAAAACATTTTTCTGCCTGTGCTGTTCCCACAATTTCCATTATTTTCTATGTAGTTTACCCCTACCCTTTTCTACAGATCCTACTTCCTGTTCTTTTATCTTGGTTACAATATTCACTATGTTAAGTATAGTTGGTTTAGATTTTGATTTCTGTTTTCTAGTAGGTGCTTTATCGGCAGCCACCAGAACTAAATTTAACAAGCCCTTACTGTGTCTAGGCAATTCATTTGCTGTATCTCAGCTCAAAAAATAATTTCCATAGTTACACTCATTTGCTCTCCCAACATTCCTATCAGAGTATTCTATAGGGAATTTTTAAAGTTTACCAACTCATTATATCCCCAAAACATATTTTTGCAGTTAACTTCTTTCTTCCCCATCACACCTCCAACATCTGCCATCTAGCTGACGAAAAAATTTTGGAGTCTGCTTGGGGTATAAAAGTATCTATGCAAACACTTTCAGGCAAAAATCCTAAATCTTCTAGACTTTGTTGCATATTTTATCGCCATACATATGTCCACCTATTGTTTCTCTGTGACTTGCCTATCTAATCTCTCTTCCTAATCTTTTATGAGTTCTCCTGATTGATTCTTATAGTTATTGTGCAATATTTTATATGCCCTACTAATTATCCCTTTTTAACAGCAGCTTCTGTTCTAGATTCACTTAAAAACTTGACCAGTACAGGCCTTTCATTTAGGATTTCCCTAGCCCTTTCACTCTGTCTATGTCAATCCCCGATAGGGAAGGCAATCACTAGACTGCAATACAAATGTCTTCTTGGCCTCTTCCCATTCTATTACTTTTCCTTCTCTAATTATTTGTTCCCACTACCTTGGTAAACTTGCCAGCTTCCTCCAGTAAATTCTAGCTCCCTCTTGTCTATCCACTGCACCTAATTGCAGTCATCCCTATCAGCAGAATCTCCTTTCTCCATTCCCATGTTGACTTAGTTCTTAGTATACTTTCTGCTATTTTAAAAATATAATATTTTGTATGACTGTTGTTATTTTCCTTAAGGATCTGCATCCAAAATCCCACTCTCTTTCCTTATTTCTTGAGTTACCTGCCTGCTTCATCATCACCCTTTCCACAATTCTGCTTGTATTATGCATAAGAGCCTTAACTGTGTAGCTCTGAAATATCCCTCTGAAATATCTCTTCAAATCAGATAATCCTAAGCCTCCTTGCTCTTTTCATTGCTGGTATTTTAAGAGCTAAACTTATTTATTTTTTTATGTGTGTGTGTGTGTGTGTGTGTGTGTGTGTGTGCAAAGACATGTATCCACGGGCCTCCTCTGAAAATTGGCTCATTTCAAGTCAGACTTTCCTGGTAAACAAATGTTAAATAAATAAATGATTTTTTTCTTGTATTGTAGAACCTGCTTATGTTCAAGTTCCACCATGGTGGTTTATTTTTGAATTTAGTGTTGCATTTATTTATTTCTGAGGTGGACAGATGCATAAATGCAGCTATTTGCATATGCATAAAATTTGGCAGTAAAGGATTCTGCATAAGTAGTGGGGTCATCAAGATGGAAGATGTCAAGTCGTTACTAAGTTTTAGTAGATAAACCTTTTCATAATCTCTGAATACCAAGGTATTGGAAGTTGTTTCAGGCTTCAGTCATATGGTAAATCTCACTGATTTCCAGTCTGATTTGACCATAGAGAAAGTTAAAACTGGTGAGAAACAAATGACTAAAAGAAGACATACTGGCAGAACACTTTGCATAGTGCCTTCTCCACCATGCAGTGGTAACACCTTCATTCATATGATCACACAAGGCTACATCTACAGAGAGTAAAACTACATAAATGAACGGGTGCACATCCGGTAGGATGATATGTGTTATAAAAACCTGTAGGGTATGTCAAGGTACTATTGCTTAACCTCTGATTCTCACTCTCAAAGGAGATTATCAGGGAGGCAGTACTGCAGGTTGTCATAATGTTTCCTGCATTGCTCTCCAGATGAGGACATGCATGTAGACCAAGTCAACAGGTCAGCTGGGTCATACTAAGTTTCAGTCTTTTAAATGGACAATAACATATGCTCTCTAGCTGTTCTCTGCAATGTCTGTGAAGTAGCAAGATGATTTTTGTCTCCTTCATATGCCATAACAGAGCTCTCTGATACAAACTAGTAGAAGTAGCAATAGCCAGTTAACTGTCCTTATATATATTGGCAGGAGCTTAGCAGCTTCATGAGGACTAAAAGGGCAGACACAGGAAGATACCCACATATGGGCTTGTGCATTGCTAGTAGCACATGCTCAGCTCTGCTCTGTTTTGAATTTGTGCAACTTATGGCCATGCACAAATCATTTGCCTGAACTTAACAATACTGGGAGCTTTATGTGAGCATCCTGCCAAACAGAAGACATGATTAGCCATGGCAAACAGAAAACATGAAAGATCAATATTACATTGCATTTCAGACAACTTTTATGGATTGCAGAAAGGACTCGTGAACCAAACTTCAGGGGTTATCCAGCATCACCTGCATCACACAACAAAAATTTCAAAAGAATTTAGTTGCTCTATCCATACTCTGTGTATCAGTTACCATTTCATTTGAACAGTGAGCCTATACATACTATCTAGATGACTCTGTGAGAAGTCACCTTGTTAGAAGGGGTGATACAAGTGACACATATGGGAATCATGAGAACTGCCAGGCTGTTGCATACACCAGTTTGTAATAATCCCTTCTGTGCTGTACACTACATGTCAGTTTGGGGAATAATACCATCTCCTATTTTCATACCTGTATGAGTCAGGGACAGGTGGAGCCTTTATTGCCACATATGTGCAATCTATGGCAGCCAGTACCTCTGGGAGGCATGCAATGTCATAAAAGCCATGCACAGAGGTGTCTGTCTCCTCTACTGTGCTAAGGAACCAAACATAGTCTTCCAAATTCTGAAGCATAACACTAATAGCCTTATTAAGTGTTCAAGAGTCAGATATCTGTGATACACCTAACAAGTGCCCATTTGGTCACTAAAACTCCCAGTAGCTAAAATAGAAAGTGATCTATATACCTTAATTGCACAGGGATAGGAAGGCCATGGCTTCCTGTAAATTCAGCACTTTGGTGACAGTTGCCTATATAAATCATTGTTATGCCCCTCTGAACACTAAAGTAGTCCGCAATCTGTTGGTCATTCAGATTAAGGAACACAATCTGCTGCCTATGCCTTTGTCCATACTGCAGTCTGCAATGATGAACAAGGCCAAGACCAATGTTAGCAAGTTCAGATAAGTGCTAATGAGCAAAAAGTCCTCTGATTTCACGCATTTTACCATAAATTTGCCTCGTGTTGTTCATCTTTGTATTGTGAGACACTGTAATGCGAAATCTCCTGTTATGCATTACTGATAAGCATGCAACGTTCTGTTACATAATATAAATGCAGACTATTAATTCTACCCATTGTCTTCCAATGTTCAGAAAAGATAGGAAATAAATATGTAGGAAATTACAGATCTGAACTACTCAACTGCAATTCAAAAATGTAATGTTTAGTTATATAGGCATAATTATCTGAAACTTACACCAGTATTTTAGGTGAAACTTAGCAAAACTTCCTCTGTCTGTCCTCCCATAAAACAAATGCACACGCACATACCATACACTCATGCACGTGTGTGTGTGTGTGTGCGTGTGTGTGTGTGTGTGGTGTGTGGTGTGTGTGCGTGTGTGCGTGTGTGTGTGTGTGCGTGTGTGCGTGTGTGCGTGTGTGTGTGTGTGTGTGTGTGTGTGTGTGTGTGTGTGTGTGTGTGTGTGTGTGTGTGTGTAAGATAGATAATGATATGATATGATTATGGTTCAGTTTCAGATTTCATCAGAAAAAAAATTAATACAGTGGCACATTTGATCTAAAACACATTTCATAGAAACCACAGAATACTGACACACATTTCAGTGAAAATCTCACATACCCTAAATATAACCTCAAAATCCTGTCACAACCCATAACTTAAATATGCTCACTCCACAGTCACACTGCTGAGGACAAAGGAGAATACTCCTCACTCATTGAATCACTGCTGGCACACATAGACAAATGTCTAGACATGGAGGCACATCATAATAGTGGACATCAGCAAGGAATCAATACTTAACACTAATTTGCATTGTCATTCCTATGCTTCAAAACCATACCAACAGCCATTTTCTACAGGCCTAGTTTTCAGTCTATTTAGATTGTCATTTTTTTGCTTAGATCAAATGAGTTGTTAATCAAATGTCCACTGTTTTTTTTTTTGGGGGGGGGGGGTAATGAAATTTGTTTTAGATAAATTAACCGTAATCATATATGAATATGATAAAACAAAAACGCAGATCGCAATGGCCACAGACAGGAAAAAGAAAAAGAAAAACAAATCAAGAGTACAAGAGTAATACCGTCAAAAACGTTTTTTGACTGGTGCAAGGAATAAGCGATTTCATCTGACTCATAAAGGTGCATCAATCTTTGACCATGTTGCACTTGGTTTATTTGTATTCATATTTGAATATGCATATATTATATATATATATATATATATATATATATATATATATATATATATATATAATATTTTATATATATATATATATATATACACACATATATATATATATATATAGGCAATTACGAGGCGTGTAGTCCAGAAGAAAACTGAGGAGGCTAGGGTAATTTCCCAATTACCCCAGAGCAGTGAATGATTGAGTGATTTGCTCAGAATCATAAAGTAAACAAATGGAGTCTGAGGCTATTGAGGAAATCAAAACCTGGACTACAGGAAGAAACTCATTAGTAACTCACAGTCTTACTCCTCGGTGCAGATATACTATATATTTTAACACAGTGTGGTTATTCCTGTCCTATGACGTGTTAAGTGTTATAAAACTGAAGGAATACAGATAAAAATTGCTCTAACTATAATACTGTTGTAAATAGTATAAATAGTATTGTTCTTTAATACATATACAGCTGTTTTGTGTATTAGCTACAGAAGCTTCCTACACGTATTGTTGCCAATGAGCAACTGTTTTATTAAAACAGTGTATAAAAGCAGGACTTGCTCCTGTTTGTCAGAGAAGATGGCCTCTCAATTCGGTGATGCTTTATGCCTGGAATGGGGGTTCTGGGGAGTAGACTGCAACTAAGGAGGACACACTCCAGAATAACTTGAGGAAGACTGGACATCTTCCATTAGGAATCCAGAAAGAAGTAAGCTGGCCAAAGGTACCTTTTGACTATGTTAAACTTGGCATAAAAGACTATTTTTTTTTCCTTTATGGACTGCTAGTCTATGCTGCAGTATTTTATGCATAGGTGGGTGAAGCAGGCATATTTATCACAATGTTTTCCATGCCAGGAGGGATCCTGAATTATGCTTTTATCCACCTGAAAGACTATTAGCTGAGTATTTTTCCACAAATGGACAGAATACCAGGACTCTGATACATGCTGGGAGCCTTCTAGAGTATGTCTGTGCTTGTTCCTGTGTCATTAGCAAATGTATCATGCTACGGCTTCTGCAGCCAAGAGGATGGTGACAATTTTCAAGTCCATGACCATGCTAAAGACACCTCTTAAGCAACTAACCAGGGAAGAAGACCTAAAGATGTGTCTCATGGCCTTCAGACAGTATGCCCACCAGGACTTAGACCAAAGTGACTGGGTTAGAATTATCTCAGCCCAGTTTATTTGTGAACCTTTAACAGCTTTCATGGACATAGAATGGACTGAATATTGAAACTAGGATAAAGTTCAGAAAGCACTTTTACCTCAAGCTGCTGTTACCTCTGAAACGCATGCTCTTATGTTTTATAGCTTGACGCTTTTCTCCTAATAAAATGGTAAGCTCTCTAAATAATGAATAGATACTGAGGGTCAACATACTAAAAGTAAAATGTTCAGAATGCTAGCCTATGTTAAATCTAAAAGGACTTTGCCTGCTACTTTACGAAACTGGGTGTTTCAAACTAGCCCTAAGGATGTCAGAATTTTGCTTTACTGATAGAGAGATTGTTATGCAAAGGAACTATTTTTAAAACTGAGAAGTTTAACTGTATAACAAAGAATGAGTCAAGTTCTGTTAAAATAACAGCAACAGTATCAACTCTTGCCATACTGTTTTAAATCTAGAAAGTAGTCACATGACTAGATTTTGTACTAGTTATAATAGCACTAGTGTATCTGTAAAAGCTGTAACCATTGAAAAAGCACACTATTGATGATATTGAGATTACTGATTGTGATAAATTGTCTGCCAGAACAGTTGTCAGCTTTCTGTTTTTGTGCTTTCACAAAATTAAGGGAAATGCCTTAACCAATGGCAGGAAGCTTCAAGAACTCTTCTACATTCAGGCAGTATAGTTACAATTATGAAGGTTCTCTGTAAAACAAGACCCTTACTTAAAAAAAACAGTTACTGTATTCTGCATACATGCAGAATAGGAAACAATTATTATTAATGAGCAAATATCCCATTAAAATGGTGTACAAAAGAAGGGCAATAGTCCTGATAGAAAGCTTAGCATCTCAATGCAAAGGGAGTTTATGTCTGGAAGGTTCTGCAGAGTGTCCTACAGCCAAGAACGCATTCTGGAAAAACCTGAAGAAGCCTAGACATCTTCTACAATGAATCCAGAAACAAGGAAGCTTACTGAACTTTAACTTGATATTATAGACTGCTTTTTTTTCTTTGTGAGACTAACAGAAAATGTTCTTTATTTATTTTATTTTGCTTCACCTGTACATACAAGAAGAGTCCATACCAATATGTTTTCCTTCTGTTTAAAAAAAACTACATTATTTACGGACTGGTGGTCTCTGCTGTGTTGTTTTATACGAATGTGTGTATGTTTGCATGCATGCATGCATGCATGCGTCTATGTGTGTATTTATACATACATGTATTCTATACATACACACATACACACACACGTGCATGTATGCTCACGATAGGGTGGCCACCTGTCATCTTTGCACAGGGCAGTCTCTATTTGGGGAATTGTTTCCTGACAAAAAACATATAAAATAGTGAACGTCCTGAGATTTGCAGACAAAAAAAATCCTGTGTTTAATACAATAATTCAATAAAACAATTAGTATGGATTTGAAATATCTTAATGCTATATGTAACAATATGAACAACTCAATTCTGCAAAAATGAGCTTTTATTTTTGGTAAAAATGTAAAGCCTAGTTCCTTGCACTAGTTGCAGGTATAGCTTGTCCTTCAAAGTCTCACTTTTCCACAAGAAATGTCCCACTTTGGACATCTGAAAAGGTGGCAACCCTAATATACATACATATATATATATATATGTGTGTGTGTGTGTGTGTGTGTGTGTGTGTGTGTGTGTGTGTGTGTGTATATACATACATACATATAATCTTATAAATTATCACAAGAATGTGTTTAACAGCTTTAATGTTAAAGCTAAAATATCCCTTTATCAATGCATCATGGAAATGGTTTCAATTTCCCCTACAATCTAACATATTCAGATTCAGCTTACTATCACAGATGGATGTAGTCAAGATCGAAGAATCAATTACTCATACTTATCTTTACACCAGTATAACTAGAGATATATGAGCAAAGGTAGCTTTGACTGGTTCCCTGAATGAAAAGCAAAAGGCAATTTATCAAATCCAGCAGTGTGGTGAACATAAAAAACTTGCAGCACATTTTGAAACTGTTGCCTGTGGGGATACAGTCTTCTATTTCCTCCTTGTAAGTGGAATTGTTCCCTTATCTCTTTGCTAATATTATCAGCTCCTGGGTACTAAGAATCACTTCTTTATGAAGGTGAGTAGAACATAAAACGTATGCTGTTCAGGTTAAAAAGATTCAGCTCTACAGTGTCAAGAGATTCTGAACTGCTATCTGTAAAATGCTATAGGAATGGAACACGTGACAATGCAGAGGTGGGTAAGATAAGCAATGGATTATTTTTATATGCCTTTTAATACTGGGACCACTTAAAATAAAACATTTGTGTAAAAGAAAAAAAAAACACCTACCATGCAGTGTAACTGGAACACCTCACTTACAATGCACACAAAGCACTGAACTGAACGAAAAAAAAATGATATGCTTATCACATCCCATCTCTGCAGCTACCTCTGTGGAGAAGTTAAAAGACAAGTTCATGTATCTCAGCCTGTTTCAGATACAAAAATTCTTTCAGGTACACAATTCTGTCATCCTCAAGAGGTTCACTTTTGAGGAAACCAACACATTACTAACAGGATCAAAACAAGTTGCTATTCTATGGTGATCTATTGCATAGGAATTTTGATTAAAAAAAAAACGGTATCACAATACACATACGGTCCACAATTGGAGCTGTTTTTGTCCACATGACCTTTAGCTAGTGGCTGTAATCAACTTGTCGAAGTTCCAGGACAGGAATGGGCACTGCTATATATTTTCTTTGTTATGTTTCTCTAGTCACACTCAATAATTTACTACAACTGGAATGAAAAAAAAAAACATCATTCACAAGGAATATACTATTATAGCTCTGCAAGAAAATATATTTAGCTATGTTTCGCAAGAGCAGTACCAAATGCAAGCAGATCTGGTAGTATTTACATCCCAGTCATCAATGACAGATCAAGACAAGAGGTCACATTAGGTGATGGTATTGCATATCCTTCAATGCAACAACCGGGCGTATGTGGAATGTATTGCACATTACACTGTACCCCAGATTGCTTCAGCTGTGCAAACAATGCAGTTTTTCTTTGAAGCCTTTCTTTTTATACCATATGTATTTGCATACTTTATTTACAAAAATTGAGTGGCAGTTTTCTAGAAAGTGCCATTTATTTATTTAGTGGTAGCAGGCCAATCATTGATAACTAATGGCCACAAATTCAAGTTCAGTAAGGTGCTTATAGTCAATAGATTAATTGTCTGAATATTATGATAGTTGAATGGGTACAGGAATGCCTGAGCAGCAAAATGTTGAACGTGTCCTTGGCAGATTTCATTGCCAATCAGATGCCCTTGATTTAGGCTGAAAGATTTGCCAAGCGTTCCAGGAATACTGATAAAATGGAGGACAACTGCCTGTGAATATAAGCATGCTGTGTAATGCAAGGGACTGTTGCCTATTAAATATCACTCATTGTACATATGCATTCAGAGTACAGAATAAGGGAAATATCCTTTTCTGATCAGACCTAGCATTCCCCTAAAGGCCACTGATCATCATACTTACCCGTAAGTACCACGTGGCAATGCACCTACCACAGGCATAAAAGCAAGACATAGAAAATGTGATCACATATTTATTAGTTTGTTTAAATCTTGGAGTCTTATAATACTTAAAACCTAAGTACTGGACAGTATTAAAAATAGCAGTGTGATTAACAACAGCTCTATAGAATATATGATACAATTATACTGAAGTTAAATAAAAGGAGCACCCTGCATGTCTTCTAAGTAGATCCTACATAAGTAATACTTCAGAAACCTCCTGAAGGCATGCCTCTCAACTGTACAGATTTGTTGCAGAATGTCCAGATTTTTGCCTCATGCTTTTAGCCTGTTACTCATAAAATTGTGGTTTTCAGGCAAATCATTGGCAAGTAATTGAGGAGTGAAATTCAGAAAATAATGACAGACATTTGAGATTCAGGCTTCGTGCCCTTTAGAAAATTCATGCTAATGCAAAACCTGTTATTCTATCAAATTTCTAAGTTTGTAAGAGCAATATTTAAAATTGTCCCTATTTTTGGACCCTTGTCCCCCATTATTTATGGTTTTATCCAAATTTCTTGCTCTAAGAAGTTGAGAGCTATGCCTGAAGGAGGGCTCAATGTCACATGCCCAAATCAAGAATGGTAGCTTATTCTAAAGAGCTGGGACAAAAGGAGCAAAAGACTATATACCTGAGGTTACTACATGGCACATGCAGCCCTTCTTCTGGTGACTAGAGTTGTCTAGATGAGATATAGGGCACCAAAACCCTTTCAAGTAAACAGGACCCAGACTGTGTAGGGCCCAGAGGGTGAGAACAAAACTCATATGGCAGTGAAGAGCAGCTAGCTGACAGCAAAAATGTTATATATCACAGGATCATAGGAAGTGACTAGGCTATTGCCCCTGAGGCCCTTATAATCCTAGCCAAGAGTTTAGCCCATGTATAGACAAATCAGCACCCAATCCATCAGGGACACGGGTGGAAACCCAGGGAAGTATTTTCTATTTCCCATCCAGTTATCCAAGTTGCACTTAAAAAGGGGTAAAGGGGTATGCTGCTTGACGTGAAGAGGGAGTCTATTCCACAGATGGGGGAATCTCTGGGACACAAATCGGTCCTGCCAGCAAGTCCTATTGATATAACAGACCAGGTTAAGGCCTTGTGTGTGGGTTACTCGAATGAAGCTTGACTTGTGGATATGCAGCAGTCCCATCAAAGCAGGGTCTGAGATTGCCTTGTATGCCAGACAGAGGTCACCTCTGAGGAGTCTGTATGAAACAAAGTAGAGGGATAGGGCTTTTAACCTATCTGTGTATGATAGATTTGAGACCCTGGATTCGCCTGGTGAGGAACCTCTGTGGTCTCTCCAGCTGTTGCATGTGCTTTCCAAGGTACATGTCAAATGCGAGATTGTACTCAATAATGGGCCTTATAAGAGAAGAATACAGGGATGTTATGACCTTCTTATCCCATGTAGAAAGCTTTCTGTACAATGGAAGCAACATGGTGGTCAAAAGTCAGGTTGCTATCAATCTGGGTGCCCAAATCCCTCACGAATGACTGTGTACTTAGGACATTGTTATTAATGTGATCATTTGTGGGGACTTCACTCTCCCCAGAGGGGATGATCATGCATTTTTTTGTATTCAGCTTGAGGCCATGTTTCTGGCACCAGTCATTTGTTTGTGTGGCACCCTCTTGGAGGATGTCCATTTTACTAGGAGAATTTATGACAGCACCCAGCTTGCATTCATCTGCAAACTTGGTCAGCCATAGCCCACTTGTTTTGGTCTGCACATCAGAAAAGTATATCTCAAATAACAGAGGCCCCAAGACCAAACCCTGGGGTATGCCACTTGATACGGGTCTACTGCTTGAGGTGGCTTTCACTATTTTGACAAGATGGATTCTATCAGTGAGCCAGTTAGCTACCCATCTGGTAACAGATTGATGCCTGATTGAGAGAGTTTATGTATTATGTCTGAGTGGGGAATAGTGTCAAAGGCTTTGGCCAGGTCATTGTAGGCAGTGTGCACTGTCTTCCCCTTGTCCATGGCTTTGATGACTGTCTCAAAAAAGTCAACCAAATTTAAAAGCCAAACTATGTGGGATCAAGTGTTTGAAGGTTGCCAATGTCCTTCTTAATGAGGTCCATTATAATCCATTCCATGGCCTTGCAGATCAAGCTAGTTTGGCTGATGGGTCTATAATTTCCCAGATCGGTGGATGCTCCACCAGTGTGTAAAGGGATGACAGTGGCTGTCCTCCACTCAGCTGGGACAAAGCCAGTACTCAAGCTTTGGTTGAATAGGGCACTTAATGGTGCTGCAAGTTCCTGCCTGAGTTCATGTAGGATGCAGCCTGGGATGTTATCGGGTCCCGTGGAGGCTGCCTTTGAGAAAGCAGTGATGACCTGTTCCCTAGATATAAGGGGAAGGTCGCAGATACTGGGAATGTCCTAATTTACTGATGAGGGGGACAGAGGGGTGAAATTTTTGCTGAATCTGTCAGCCAGCAAGTTTACTATATCTATGGCATTTGTATATGTGGTGTCTTTGACCACCAGTTCTTAACAGATCTGGGTGCTACCTTTGAGATTACAGACATATGTGAAGAAGGCCTTATGACTGTCTCTAGCAGATATGGCCAATTTGGACTCGAAATTTGCTTTGGAGGATTTCACTTATTTGCTTGTTTAGGCTAAGGAGAGATTGCTTCCAGTTGAGCACCTGCTCCTTCTTGGTCCTGGACAGCAATTTTTTTGCCATTGTTATAGAGTTTATTTATTGCAGATGTCCACCAGACAGGTTCATTCTTCCTTGCGGAAGATGATTTAGCCCTGTCAGGTATTCCTGATTCCATACATCTATATAATTGTTTGTATAGTAATTTAGTATAATTTTGGATACTGGTGCAAGTTCCTAGAGAGGAGAAGGAGGCTGTAAAGCTGTTTATACCATCCCTCAGGAGGTTGTAGTCAACTTAGGAGAAGTTTTTTTGTTTGATCCTAGTTAGTGGGGGGGGGGGTCAGGGGAGATGCTGACTTCGAATGTGACCGCTTTATGGTCGGATCTTACAAGGGTGGATGATACTGCAGGGATGCTGCAGTGCTTACTCATGTTGGTTAATATCAAATCCAAGATATTATCACCTCTTGTGGGGGTATTGACTAGCTGTTCCAAAGCATTTGGATTGACAAAATCGAGGAATCTCTGGGCATTTGTGTTCTGGCATGAGTAGTTCTTCTGATCTATGTTTGGGTAGTTAAAGTGGGTCTATATCACATTGTCGAACTCTTAAAAGTTGAAGTGTCATATGGTCAACACCATATGATCGAACTTTTAAAAGTTTGAACGTTTAAACGGAGATCTCCGTACAGTGCGGAATGGGAAGATTTCCCTTTTCTGCACTGTAGTGCAATCTCGGAGTTGGTATATTTAAAGAGCAGGGAGTGAAGGGGGCATAGCCCCACCATGTGGGGGGTGCAGGGGGGCTTTCTCCCCTTCTTAAACCATTCAGGTAAGTTTTTTCTTTGGTTTATTTTTTTTTATTACATTTTCGAACTTTTAAAAGTTTGATCACATGGTGTTGACCATATACGTTTGATCTTTTAAAAGTTTGATTATGTAATATAGACACGTTAAATTCACTCAGGATCAGGGTAAAAGGTTTAATCTTTTAGATTCAAAGAGGACCAGATAGGTAGTTTGGGAATCTTGAGTCAGATTTGGGGGCCTGTAACTAGCTATGATTTGTATACGGGTCTTGTCAATGGTTAACTGCACCTGGAGTGTTTCCTGTGCATCATATGATTTGACCAGCCTGGAGGTATGTACATCTTTAATATATATTGAAACTCCACCTCCTTTGGCTTTACTTTCCACAGTTTGGGGTCTGACTGTATGATAGAATGAGTAACCAGGTATGGCCAGGGTGCTCTCCGCAGCTTTGAACCTAGTTTCTGTGACTGCTCAAATGTCAGCATTTTCCAGGGATAAGAATGCTTGCAATGAGTGCAGTTTCATGTTTAGACTCCTAGCGTTTAGCAGCATGACCTTTAATTTGGGTTTTGTTGAAATTTTTATGCTGGTAGTTTTAACCTCATCATTTTTTCTAAAAAAAGGCACTATGGGGGGCAAGTGCCTTTGCCAGAAGCCTGAAGCCCAAGTGAGACAGATGCAGGCCATCTCTGGCAAAGCATCATGGTCTGTCAATTATATCTTCCCAGGCTGTCAGGTACTGGATCCCCCTGGAATGACACCAGAAACTAAGCCAATTGTTAAAGTCAATCATTTTGTTTGTATTGAGGCTTCATTCTGGTTGACGGTAGAATGCTGCTTAAGGCTAGGGACATACCTGCCTGGGACACATATTCAGTGAGTTCAATCATGTCTCTCTTCATATAGTTAAGGGAGGTACGTCTCAAGTCATTCACACCAACATGGGCTAGGGACAGCGCAATAACAGTACCTGTTGTTGAGAGACTTAAGTGCGTGTGTGATATGGTGGATTCTGGCCCCTGACAGACAACTAATATATATATATATATATATATATATATATATATATAAAACATGGCTAGAAAGACAAGTCTCAATCAAGCTGCAAAATTGTGCACTGTCAGCAGCTGCACCAGATCCCATCTGATAATCCAAGGTAAAGTCCATTTCAGTCATCAAGGTGAGAGAATGGCAACACATAAATCATCATCATAACTTAAAATACTGGAATGAAATTCCAGATCCAAGCAATATTATTAAGTTGAAAATATGATGTCTTGAAAATATCTGGATGTGACGATGTGAGGTATTGTCAGCTATGCTAGGAGAAGTAAGGCAGTTGATGTGCCATATATGCCAGCATAGCTAGTTGAAATTTTGTAAAGAATTATATGTCATTTGTATATCAAACTGATTTTTACAGATGCTGGTGTTGAAAAATGTATTTGTAAAGCTGCTTGTGTTAAAAATGTACCAACAGGGGGTCCTGACTGTATTGTAACTGAATTAAATATATATATTATCAGAGGATACTGGAAGAGAAGAGGTTAAGCTCAGATCCAGCTAAATTTGAAAATAGTTTCAAATTAAATTACCGGGTAGGCCATAAAGATTGTATTTTACAGTTCTGTTTGCAGCCAGAGACTAAATGTCTGTGCCAGAGAGTGGTCTATTAGCCCCTGTTGGAAGAGTGGAAGCATTTTATGGTTTCATAGCTTCCAGATGCTATAACACATCTCAGCAAAGCTGTGTGTGGATGTTAACACATATGTGCTAAATTCTGCTTCAGTTTCTAGCAATGGGGGTAGCATGGGAATCAGAAGTCAGATGACCACATGCATGTGATGTCATTCTATAATCAAGGACAAAAATGATGTTTTAATACCAAATGAGAGCAAAGTCTCAGGGCAGTCTGTTTCTTGGAACCTGACATAAAAGGACCTCTCACCTACTTCATCTTGCCTTATTCTAGTATGTGAACCAGGGAATAGTAATCCTTTAGATCAGTCCAGAAAATATAGTGAGATTAATTAAGTACTGTTTTCCTGTATATGTGTGATTTTTTTATTTAATTAGTTATTTAGCATTTGTTAACCAGGAAAGTCCAACTTGGAACATAGACAATTTTCAGCGGATGCACAGGGAGAAATGCTCCAGACACATGTCTTTGAACACTGGAGGAAACCGGAGCACCCAGAGAAAACCAACACAAATGCAGAGAGGACACGCAGACTCTGCACAGAAGGCACTCCAGCCGAGAATCGAACTGGAGAACCTCTTCCTGTGAGGTGACAATGCTACTGCTGCACCACTGCACCATCCAATCTACTCATCTGTGTTATTTTAATATTTACTGTGATTGAAACTCTGGTGTTTATTGTAAATAGATATTTAGTATATTCATTTTCTTTTATTATTTATTATTAAATATATTTAAACTTTTCATTGTTTCTGGTCCTTTAGGAATATTTTAAACTTTGAGAGGACTTACATCTATTTGGTGACACTGTGGCCATTCCTGAAAGCCTTACTGCATTGGCCAAACACTATAATTTGTTTTAATATTAATTTGACTCACTATAATTGGGTACCCTTGTAAGAGCCCTAGAGTAGCTGGCTTTGGAGTGTCTGGTGGCAGTGAGAAGGACCCATAGCTAGTAAATCTGTGCCAGCCTTTCCCAGGTGTATGTGTGTGTGTGTGTGTGTGTGTGTGTGTGTGTGTGTGTGTGTGTGTGTGTGTGTGTGTGTGTGTGTGTGTGTGTGTGCATGCGTGTGTGTGTGTGTGTATGTGTGTAAAAATCAAATCTCAAAGAGGATGTGTATCAGCTGCTTGGAGCAGGGGCATAAAGCACTGGTTTCACAGAGAGAGTGGTGGAGGACCCTGCTTGGACACTCTGCTAATGACTCAGCTTTATAGCTGTGCCATTGGGGAGCCTTATTGGGGTTCTGAAGAGTTGTAGCAAAACCAGCCCCCGGGCTGAATGTGTTCCATGTGTGCTCTTAAGGGAAATTGTGCTTGATGCAGAAAGCTGCGTCTGGAAATACTGGGTGTATCCATTTTTTGTTCCAAGTGAGCATCCCTCTTCAGTGTCAGTGGTGAGGATTCAGGCTCCTTGATTACTGATCCAGAGTGGGGATGTCACACTGAACATTCACTGCAAATTTGTCATCAAAAAACTCACCCAGATCATGGACATGTGACACAATGTCCTGTTTCCCATATAGAAGAAGGATGAGGAGGAGAAAAAGATCTAATGGGCAGACAGGGGCATGCACCAGAAAGACATGATTCTTTGCTTGAGTTTTAGTCAGTTATCAAGCATTCACTGAAGGAAGGACTACAAGCAGTCTTCAAAGATTGTAAAATACAGCACTGATCCCTAAGCTGAAAGAGAGGTAAACCTGAATATCATCTACTTAATATTGATAATGAATACCTTCAGCTTGCATAACCTCCCTAAGTCTCAATATATACATTATTAACAGTAAAGTGAGATCATTTGGGAAGGAATAGTGACTCCCTTGTTTCCTTGATTTCACACACTCCTACTAGTCCCATCTCATCACCTTTGTCTACTGTGTAGACAGAGAGAATTTGGGAAGGCCAACCCCCGTAGTTTCTTAATATTGAATTATCTTCTGTTTCCTCCCTCTCCAGTTAAAAAATACACTTTACTCAGCTGCTTTTACTGTAACTGTGTTCTACCTACTTTATTAACTTATTTTGCTTTGCTATGTGCTCTTAAGTGTTCGAGTGCTGTTATTCTGCTCCACTTATTACTGCGTGTTAGTAGCCTGACTAACTTTATCTGCTATTCTAAGGATCTTAGTTTTAGTTTTAGCACTTGTGCTTCAGGCCAGTTATTTTACATTTTAGAAGGTTTTTGTGGTCTATACTCTTGTGGACAAACCCTTATCAAAACCCTCTCTCCATAAGTTCACCAAGTATTCAGAACACTATGTCTGGACAATTCCCATCAGTTTCTCCTGCCAGCCTGGTCGACATGAGCATACTGAGATAGTGTAGCAACTGCCTCATGTTCACTGACAGCCCTCTTCTCCTAGCACATAATTCTTCCACCTGTGAGAAATGCATGTACATCAGTAACCTTTAGTCCAAGCTCTCTTGCGCCACAGTCTGTAATCCTGACAAAAAGGAGATTACTAGCACAAACACCACACCACCCACATTACATAGCCAAGCACAACACACACACACACACACACACACACCTATACAGAGGTCCTCAATAAAAACTTACCTAAACAACAGAGACCTCTAAAACACACTCACAAACATTCCACACACAACACCAAACACATCACACACAGCAGACAACAGACCAGTGTCTCACAAACACAGCCCATAAGGCATAACAGTAAACCAATTCAGCCCATAAGGCATAACAATAAACCAAACATACTAGTCATCGGTGACTCAGTTGTGAGACACATTGTTGTCCCCCTCACCAGGCTTGACAAGGAGAAGGTCACGGTCAGTTGTCTGTCAGGCACCAGAATCCACCACATCATGTATGCACTTAAGTCTCTCCACAACAGGTACAAGTATGACTCTATCATTGTCCATGTTGGTGTGAATGACTTGAGACATACCTCCCTAGACTATACAAAGAGGGACATGATTTAGCTCTCAGAGTATGTGTCTCAGGCAGGTATGACCCTAGTCCTAAGCAGCATCCTGCCTTCACCAAGAATGATACTACAATATCAACAAAAAAAAACTAACTTCAACAATTGGCTTAATTGCTGTTGTCTCTCCAAGGGGATCCAGTATCTGTCTGCCTAGGAAGCCATGGTTGACAGGCGTCGATGCTTTGCCAGAGATGGCCTCCACCTGTCACCCCAGGATTCCGGATCCTGGCCAAGGCTCTTGCCTCCCCATTGCACCTTTTTATGCTATGTCCCAAAGACAAATCTTCCAACATAAAAGATCTGTCAAACAGCTGCTTAACCCTAGGTGCCTTAACCTGAAAATGCACTCACTGGAGGCTCTCCTCACACTGGAAGATACTGATGTCTGTGTGGTCATGTAAACTTGGTTCAGGGCTGCAGAGAGCACCCCTGCCTTACCAGCCT
Organism: Protopterus annectens; assembly: GCF_019279795.1. Lineage (NCBI taxonomy): Eukaryota > Metazoa > Chordata > Ceratodontiformes > Protopteridae > Protopterus > Protopterus annectens. The sequence goes on from NC_056739.1 coordinate 1,974,321,649, forward strand.
ATACATCATTCCACACATTCCTACTCCAAAATGAAGTCGGGAAGACTAAGGGTGGGGGAGTCTATCTTCTTTAAGGACAGACATACTTCCAGACTGGTTTGCCAGCATGATGCACTGGAATTACTCAAGGTGCAACTCATAGTTGGCAAGACACCCATCCAAGTTATAGCCAGCTATAGACCCTCGTCCATGACTCAGGACACCCACTCCTCTTACCTGGACCTGCTTGACTCTATCAAGGTACCCCCTAACACCCTGATCCTTGGTGAGTTCAACTATCTTACCATAGACTGTGTGAACTATTCCTGCATTAATGCACTCACCCAATGATTCCTTGACTTCATCAATTTTAATGCACTAGACCAGCTCATCTTATCCCCAACAAGGGGAGATAACATTCTGGACTTGGTTCTCACCAACATGGGTGACAGCTGCACCACTCCCATAGTATGTTCTTCCCTAGTGAGGTCAGGTCATCAATCTGTCTCATCCGAAATTTCTATCCCATCCAATCCCCCCACACCCATAACCAGGCTAAAAAACCTCTCAAATCCTGACTACAACCTCCTAAGGTAGGGTATCAGTAGCTTCACACCACTGTCCCCTTCAGAGAATGCAGACAACTATGCTGAACAGTATGCCAATGCAATATGCAAACACCTGTACAACTGCATGGACTCAGCCATACCCAATAGAACTAAAGCCTGCTCCTCAAGGAAACACAACCCTGTCCAGTGGACATCCTCTATCAACAGGCTTTACAACAAAAGGAATAAACTATTGTCCAAGGGTAAAAAGGAACAAATTCCAAATTGACAAATCTCCCTCCTCAGCCTCAACAAGCAAAGGAGATCACTAGTGAAAACCTCCAAAGCCAATTATGAATTGAAACTAGCCTCCAGAACAAAGGGATACCACAAAGCCTTCTTCAGTTATGTCAGGAACCTCCATGGCAAAGCCCAGGTTTGTTCCGAATTACTACTTAACAGTACCACTTACACTAATCCTGTTGACTTAGCCAACCTGCTAGCAGATAGGTTCAAAGCAAACTTCATCCCCCTAACACCCCCAAAGGCCCATTTGACATCCCTGCTACTTCCCTTGCACCTCACATCTCCATAGATCAAATGCTAAAGGCCCTATCCAAGGCAAAGAACACAGCTTCCATGGGACCTAATAGTATCCCAGACTGTATTCTGCACCATCTCCAGCAAGAACTAGCTTCACCATTGAGCACGCTATTCAACCACAGCCTACATTCAGGCTTCATTCTAGCAAAGTGGAGAACTGCCATTGTCATCCCTTTGCACAAAGGTGGTGCCACTACTGACCCTGGAAACTATCACCCCATTAGCTTGACAAGTCTAATCTGTAAAGCCATGGAGCGTATTATTATGGATCTCATAAACAAGGACATAAACAATCTCCGAGCACTTGACCCCACCCAGTTTGGATTTGTTAAGGGCAGATCTTGCCTGTTGAACCTAGATGACTTATTTGAGACTGAAACCAAGGCCCTGGATGAGGGAAAGTCAGTACATACAGCTTACCTTTACTTGGCCATGGCCTTTGACACAGTCCCCCACTTGGGCATCATCAAAAAGCTAACACAACATGGTATAAACCCCTATCTCATCATGTGGGTGGCCAAATGGCTCACCAATAGGACTCACAAGGTCAAAATAGGTGCCACCACCTCGGACAGCAGACCTGTCATTAGTGGTGTCCCCCAGGGATCTGTCCTGGGACCCCTACTGTTTGGCATTTACTTCTCAGAGGTCCAGGAAAAGATAAAATGCCTGTGGCTGACCAAGTTTGTGGAAAACTGTAAGTTGGGTACTGTTTGCTGGTGACCGTTCTCCTGGCTTGAACAGTATGCTGAGCCTTAAACCAATTTTGGTTAAGCTCAGTAGATTGAATTTATAATTATGTATATTGTTTTTACAATATGAATTTTATAATATGAATTTTATGTGTAACTTTGATTATTAATCATATTAGCAAGCTGAATTTTAAATTATTTAAATTTTTGTTATGTACTATAGAATCATTGCTATCTGTGTTGTTTTAACTTTGCCTTATTGAGTGATACTTATGGTCATGTGATTTTTGGGCTGCTAACCACATGACTACTTTGGGCCTGTATATAAGATGAAAGAAATTTTATAAGTTTGTAGTATTGAAGAAGGATTATGTCCGAAAGCTCTGCTGTGTTTTGTCATTAAAGTGGTTTTTCCTTTTGGATTGTCTGCTTGCAGTACTTTGGCACTTTTGATATTTGTTATATATTTGCCTTGAGGATTTTCCACCATCAAGGTCCGTCTTGCAGCCTGCTAGTCTGATATGGCAAGTGTAACTGTTTCTGTTAAGTCTCTAATAAATGTTGAGACAAATCCTTTATTAACTTTTGCTGAGGAAATGAATCCTGTAATTGTGGATCCTGCTGTACCTGACACAGATGCTGTCTCTGAATTTAACAAAGTGTTACAAACATTAGAAAGAAAGGCTAACACTTTTAAACGTTTGCAATGGCAACGTTTTAGTTTTTAGCATACATGGACAGAGGGATTGTTCCCAGAGGGCTACGTATTCTTAAAATGCCCTCATATGGGAACGCATACCCAGAGCTGCTAAAAAAGTGGCAACAGCTGAATATCCAATTAGGCTTGGACTATATGTTGCTCATGAATGAGTATTTTTATCTATAGAGGAAGACCTGAAGAAAGATATTTGTACCCTTGAAAATGATATATTGGCTATGCCTATCTTTTCAAATATGTCTAACCATTTTCATGACATGGTAGGGAGACTACAAACTTTAGATGCCAGAATGGAAGCAACTAAAACGAAAACTTGTTCGTGACATCAATGATTTTGGCAGAGGGAATATCTTCTCTTGGCCCAGGAGAACGTCCTATAAATAACAGCAATAGATCCAAAATGAATACTGACGCTCATAAAGTCAAAACAAGAAGTAACCTGGATACTTTGGACGATATTAGCGGCGTTAATGCAGTTTCTAATGAACAGAATAAAAGGCATGTAGTACAACCCCCATCTGAATCTGCGAATGGTTTGACCCACGTAACGTCAGCCATAGGGGCAGAGACTTCTAATTCCTGTGTAACACCAAGCGAGTGATCACAACGCCTGGAAATACAAATGATGAGGTGGGAGGAAATCACAGCAACTAACTTTTAGTTTTGCTTCAAAGCGTTTTCACTGGAGCGACCTGAAACCGTGAAAGAACGACCGACGCAGAGGAATTCCCCAGTTATGCGCTCAGAGGCATCTAATAAAAGGAAGCTCAACAGCCCTTTAGGCACAGCCAAGATGGGCCGAAAATAATTAAAGGTACGTTGAATTTATCAACGTTCCAGCTACAAGAAGCCCATATATCAGTACTTTCAAAGAGGCTTAACTTTATTCCTTCAGGTGGAAATGACCTGGTGTCTGCACTAACTGACTTGAAAAAATTCACCAGAATGTTAAACTTAAAGTTGTTGTTTGGTCAATCATCTGTAGTAGAAAGAGGCTTTAAGCGCCTCAGTACTTTTATACCTATTGCTGTACCAATAGTGAAGGCTTTTCATGATTTGTGTGAAGTACAAATTAGGCAATTGTATGAGAGTAGTAATAAGAGTAAGGAATGAGTACAACTTGACACTGGATGAGTTTAAAGCATTTAAAGATCTGTGCTCCTGTAAAGAAATAACAATTAAACAAGCTGATAAGGGAGGGGTAGTGGTGCTCATGGAACGTGACAAATACTTAGATACTATGTCCTGTTTGCTGGAGGATACTACTGCTTTTAAACGCATCACTGGCATGGATGTAAAAAAATGTATATCGTATGTTAATATGGTCATCTATGACTTACAGCTGCAGGGTCAGATAGATCTTGATTTATTTAATTATTTAACAGTTCCTTGTCCTGTGACACCCCGCCTATATGGAATACCCAAGATCCATAAGTCAATCATGGATCCACCTATGAGACCCATCGTCTCAGGAGCAGGTTGGGTGACCGAACCCCTGTCAGTTTATTTACATGGTCAGTTACAACCTTTTTGAATAATTGTGATTCAGTTCTACGTGACACATTTGATTTTTTACAGAAGTTACGAGTAAGCTATGACACTGAGAAGGAACAAATGATGAATAATGAGTATTATTTGGTAACTCTGGACATTGTCTCTCTTTTCACGGTCATACCGAATGATGATGTGATTGACCTTTTGAGAGATTTTTTGACTTCATGTCCAAACCCTGATTATGGTAAAATAGAAACGTGGTGTAGCCTTCTAGATGTGGTTTTAAAGAATAATGTTTTCCTCTTTAATGAACTTACGTACCTTCAGCTCACTGGTGTGGCTATGGGTACTTCCATAGCCAACACCTATGCTAACCTAGTGCTCTACCAGTGGGAAAGTAAGCATATTTTGAGTGATCTAAACCCTTATAGACAACATATTAGATTTTTCCAACGTTTTGTAGACGATTGTTTCCTACTTTGGAAGGGCAGCTTGGATATATTGAATATGTTTTTGGACTATTTGAATAGAGCTTCTTCCTTTCTAAAGTTTAAAATGAGCTGTTCCAAGACTGAAATTGTGTTTTTGGATGTAGAAGTTATATTTAAGGATGGACATATGAATACTAAGTCACATAGAAAGGATGTGTGTGCTGGTAGATACACCCACTTTTATAGCATGCATGCACCACACATCTTTAAAGGTATTGTGAGGTCCCAGTTAGGAAGGTTGAGTAGGCTTAACACTGATGACTGCTGTTTTGAGTTACAATTAAAGGATATGTTAGCGGATTTTTCTGCTAGTGGATATGATAATGTCCTACTCTCTGTGGAGAAAGATAAGGTGATGCAGGAGAGGAAGACTAAGTTTGCTCCTACCTTCCTATCTGACCCACTGGAGTCAGATGCCTTACCTATGAATAGTACGAATGTGCGTATGGACGTGACTAGATATGTAACTGCATATAGTCTTACAACACCATCCATAAAGCAAATAATATTTAAGAACTGGTTGATACTAATGGCTTCAAATGAACTAAAGGCCTTATTGGGTGATAGACCTTTATTTGCCTATAGGAACATGAGAACTTTAAAAATTCATTATGTTATAAGGATTTTTCTACCAACATTGTGAAAACGCTTTCCTCTAAGTATGGTACATGTAAATGCCACAATTGTTCATGCTGTGGAGATATTTTTGACACAGGGAGTGACCTTTTTGTTCATCCAGTAACAGGGAAAAACTTTTAAATTTTATGTTTCAGCTACTTGTCACACAACACATATAGTGTATTTGGCTACCTGTGTGTTATGCAAATCTTTTTATGTAGGCAAAACCACTCGTAGGTTGAAAGAGAGGATTACAGAGCATAAGTCTGAAATTAGAAGATGTGTCGAAACAAATGCTTTATATAAGCATATGTTAGATTGTGGACAAGATCATGTTTTAAATTCAGGGTTATTGACATTGTTTTCCCTCCCCAAGAGGTGGTGATATAAATAACTTCTTAGAAATTAAAGAATATGAGTGGATTTTAAGGTTTGCTGGTGACCGTTCTCCTGGCTTGAACAGTATGCTGAGCCTTAAACCAATTTTGGTTAAGCTCAGTAGATTGAATTTATAATTATGTATATTGTTTTACAATATGAATTTTATAATATGAATTTTATGTGTAACTTTGATTATTAATCATATTAGCAAGCTGAATTTTAAATTATTTAAATTTTTGTTATGTACTATAGAATCATTGCTATCTGTGTTGTTTTAACTTTGCCTTACTGAGTGATACTTATGGTCATGTGATTTTTGGGCTGCTAACCACATGACTACTTTGGGCCTGTATATAAGATGAAAGAAATTTTATAAGTTTGTAGTATTGAAGAAGGATTATGTCCGAAAGCTCTGCTGTGTTTTGTCATTAAAGTGGTTTTTCCTTTTGGATTGTCTGCTTGCAGTACTTTGGCACTTTTGATAACTGTCATTGACTCCCAGATGATGTTAACATATTGCAAGAGGGTCTCAGAACAACAAATGACTGGTGCCAAAGTCATGGCCTTAAGTTAAATGCAAAAAAATGTATTATCATACCATTCGGCAAAAACATGGCCCATCAACAGCAAACCCCTAAGCACACAACCTGTGATGAGAGACCTAGGTTCTCATGAACCACAAAGAATACAAGCTCAAGGCAGTCCAAATCCACACAAATGTTTATTGAGAATAAGGTTGAGTGCTTTCATCCATCCACCAGGACTTCTTCAGTACTAAAATCAAATAAAAGTTCCTCTTTTTAAAAACCCTTAATTACACTAATTTTGCAAACCTGTTAACATTCTCATTGCAATTAAAGGAAGAGTTGCTTAATAAAAATTTCACTTTAAAAATACACAATTCATTTAAAACTAGCAAAACTCAATACCAACACATTTAATATTCAATTTGTCCCCAGATCTTAAACTCCCAATCCTGATAATTATAGTTTTGCTGCTCTCATTCTGAGCACCGAATTAATAGAAACATAGTCATTAAGACCTGGCTTTGTTTTAGCATCCAGTCGCAGTTGCCAGAGAAGCTCTTGGTAATCTAGCTGGTTTTCCCCTGCTCCACCTCTGGCGTCTTGAGGAACAACTTCCAAAATACCACATCAACAGCAAACCCCTAAGCACACAACCTGTGGTGACAGACCTCAGTACTCAGGTTGACAACAATCTCACATTTGACCATCATGTAGTAGCAGTGGTCTGAAAAGCCTTTTATTTGTTTCATCTCATAAGTAAAAGGATTGCATCCAGAAAAAAGAAGGTTATTACCAATCTGTAGTCCTCCCTCATTAGGCCAACAATTGAGTATAACATCCTGTTTGGCATGTACCTATCCAAATACTTGCACCAACTGGAAAGGCCAGATAAATATCTCACAAAGAGTATCCATGGCCTCCAACACCTGTCCTATGCAGACAAGCTCAAATCACTATCACTCTACTCAGTATCATACTGATTGCTCAGAGGTGATCTGTGTCTCACCTACAAGGCAATAATGGACCCTGCCCTACTAGAGATGCTCCATATCTGTAAGTCTAACTCCTCACACTGTACCTACTTGAAAGGCTTAAATCTAATATGTGGTATCAACAAAACCTGCTGGAGAAACAGTTTGTCTCCCAGATGCTGCCCCGTCTCTGGAATAGACTTCCCATACATGTCAAACAGAGTACCTCACTGACTCTCTTAAAGCGCAACCACAAAGCCTTCTTCAGTTATGTCAGGAACCTCCATGGCAAAGCCCATGTTTGTTCCAAATTACTACTTAATGGTACCACTTACACTAATCCTGTTGACTTAGCCAACCTGCTAGCAGATAGGTTCAGAGCAAACTTCATCCCCCTAACACCCCCAAAGGCCCATTTGACATCCCTGCTACTTCTCTTGCACCTCACATCTCCATAGATCAAATGCTAAAGGCCCTATCCAAGGCAAAGAACACAGCTTCCATGGGACCTAATAGTATCCCAGACTGTATTCTGCACCATCTCCAGCAAGAACTACCTTCACCATTGAGCACGCTATTCAACCACAGCCTACATACAGGCTTCATTCTAGCAGAGTGGAGAACTGTCATTGTCATCCCTTTGCACAAAGGTGGTGCCACTACTGACCCTGGAAACTATCACCCCATTAGCTTGACAAGTCTAATCTGTAAAGCCATGGAGCGTATTATTATGGATCTCATAAACAAGGACATAAACAATCTCCGAGCACTTGACCCCACCCAGTTTGGATTTGTTAAGGGCAGATCTTGCCTGTTGAACCTAGATGACTTATTTGAGACTGCAGCCAAGGCCCTGGATGAGGGAAAGTCAGTACATACAGCTTACCTTTACTTGGCCATGGCCTTTGACACAGTCCCCCACTTGGGCATCATCAAAAAGCTAACACAACATGGTATAAACCCCTATCTCATCATGTGGGTGGCCAAATGGCTCACCAATAGGACTCACAAGGTCAAAATAGGTGCCACCACCTCGGACAGCAGACCTGTCATTAGTGGTGTCCCCCAAGGGATCTGTCCTGGGACCCCTACTGTTTAGCATTTACTTCTCAGAGGTCCAGGAAAAGATAAAATGCCTGTGGCTGACCAAGTTTGTGGAAAACTGTAAGTTGGGTACTGTTTGCTGGTGACCGTTCTCCTGGCTTGAACAGTATGCTGAGCCTTAAACCAATTTTGGTTAAGCTCAGTAGATTGAATTTATAATTATGTATATTGTTTTTACAATATGAATTTTATAATATGAATTTTATGTGTAACTTTGATTATTAATCATATAAGCAAGCTGAATTTTAAATTATTTAAATTTTTGTTATGTACTATAGAATCATTGCTATCTGTGTTGTTTTAACTTTGCCTTATTGAGTGATACTTATGGTCATGTGATTTTTGGGCTGCTAACCACATGACTACTTTGGGCCTGTATATAAGATGAAAGAAATTTTATAAGTTTGTAGTATTGAAGAAGGATTATGTCCAAAGCTCTGCTGTGTTTTGTCATTAAAGTGTTTTTCCTTTTGGATTGTCTGCTTGCAGTACTTTGGCACTTTTGATATTTGTTATATATTTGCCTTGAGGATTTTCCACCATCAAGGTCCGTCTTGCAGCCTGCTAGTCTGATATGGCAAGTGTAACTGTTTCTGTTAAGTCTCTAATAAATGTTGAGACAAATCCTTTATTAACTTTTGCTGAGGAAATGAATCCTGTAATTGTGGATCCTGCTGTACCTGACACAGATGCTGTCTCTGAATTTAACAAAGTGTTACAAACATTAGAAAGAAAGGCTAACACTTTTAAACGTTTGCAATGGCAACGTTTTAGTTTTTTAGCATACATGGACAGAGGGATTGTTCCCAGAGGGCTACGTATTCTTAAAATGCCCTCATATGGGAACGCATACCCAGAGCTGCTAAAAAAGTGGCAACAGCTGAATATCCAATTAGGCTTGGACTATATGTTGCTCATGAATGAGTATTTTTTATCTATAGAGGAAGACCTGAAGAAAGATATTTGTACCCTTGAAAATGATATATTGACTATGCCTATCTTTTCAAATATGTCTAACCATTTTCATGACATGGTAGGGAGACTACAAACTTTGGATGCCAGAATGGAAGCAACTAAAAAATGAAAACTTGTTCGTGACATCAATGATTTTGGCAGAGGGAATATCTTCTCTTGGCCCAGGGAGAACGTCCCTATAAATAACAGCAATAGATCCAAAAATGAATACTCGTACGCTCATAAAGTCAAAACAAGAAGTAACCTGGATACTTTGGACGATATTAGCGACGTTAATGCAGTTTCTAATGAACAGAATAAAAGGCATGTAGTACAACCCCCCCATCTGAATCTGCGAATGGTTTGACCCACGTAACGCCAGCCATAGGGGCAGAGACTTCTAATTCCTGTGTAACACCGAAGCGAGTGATCACAACGCCTGGAAATACAAATGATGAGGTGGGGAGGAAATCACAGCAACTAACTTTTAGTTTTGCTTCAAAGCGTTTTTCACTGGAGTGACCTGAAACCGTGAAAGAACGACCGACGACGCAGAGGAATTCCCCAGTTGTACGCTCAGAGGCATCTAATAAATAAAGCTCAACAGCCCTTTAGGCACAGCCAAGATGGGCCGAAAATAATTAAAGGTACGTTGAATTTATCAACGTTCCAGCTACAAGAAGCCCATATATCAGTACTTTCAAAGGGGCTTAACTTTATTCCTTCAGGTGGAAATGACCTAGTGTCTGCACTAACTGACTTGAAAAAATTCACCAGAATGTTAAACTTAAAGTTGTTGTTTGGTCAATCATCTGTAGTAGAAAGAGGCTTTAAGCGCCTCAGTACTTTTATACCTATTGCTGTACCAATAGTGAAGGCTTTTCATGATTTGTGTGAAGTACAAATTAGGCAATTGTATGAGAGTAGTAATAAGAGTAAAAGGAATGAGTACAACTTGACACTGGATGTGTTTAAAGCATTTAAAGATCTGTGCTCCTGTAAAGAAATAATAATTAAACAAGCTGATAAGGGAGGGTAGTGGTGCTCATGGAACGTGACAAATACTTAGATACTATGTCCTGTTTGCTGGAGGATACTACTGCTTTTAAACGCATCACTGGCATGGATGTATAAAAATGTATATCGTATGTTAATATGGTCATCTATGACTTACAGCTGCAGGGTCAGATAGATCTTGATTTATTTAATTATTTAACAGTTCCTTGTCCTGTGACACCCGCCTATATGGAATACCCAAGATCCATAAGTCAATCATGGATCCACCTATGAGACCCATCGTCTCAGGAGCAGGTTGGGTGACCGAACCCCTGTCAGTTTATTTACATGGTCAGTTACAACCTTTTTTGAATAATTGTGATTCAGTTCTACGTGACACATTTGATTTTTTACAGAAGTTACGAGTAAGCTATGACACTGAGAAGGAACAAATGATGAATAATGAGTATTATTTGGTAACTCTGGACATTGTCTCTCTTTTCACGGTCATACCGAATGATGATGGGATTGACCTTTTGAGAGATTTTTTGACTCATGTCCAAACCTTGATTATGGTAAAATAGAAACGTGGTGTAGCCTTCTAGATGTGGTTTTAAAGAATAATGTTTTCCTCTTTAATGAACTTACGTACCTTCAGCTCACTGGTGTGGCTATGGGTACTTCCATAGCCAACACCTATGCTAACCTAGTGCTCTACCAGTGGGAAAGTAAGCATATTTTGAGTGATCTAAACCCTTATAGACAACATATTAGATTTTTCCAATGTTTTGTAGACGATTGTTTCCTACTTTGGAAGGGCAGCTTGGATATATTGAGTATGTTTTTGGACTATTTGAATAGAGCTTCTTCCTTTCTAAAGTTTAAAATGAGCTGTTCCAAGACTGAAATTGTGTTTTTGGATGTAGAAGTTATATTTAAGGATGGACATATGAATACTAAGTCACATAGAAAGGATGTGTGTGCTGGTAGATACACCCACTTTCATAGCATGCATGCACCACACATCTTTAAAGGTATTGTGAGGTCCCAGTTAGGAAGGTTGAGTAGGCTTAACACTGATGACTGCTGTTTTGAGTTACAATTAAAGGATATGTTAGCGGATTTTTCTGCTAGTGGATATGATAATGTCCTACTCTCTGTGGAGAAAGATAAGGTGATGCAGGAGAGGAAGACTAAGTTTGCTCCTACCTTCCTATCTGACCCACTGGAGTCAGATGCCTTACCTATGAATAGTATAATGTGCGTATGGACATGACTAGATATGTAACTGCATATAGTCTTACAACACCATCCATAAAGCAAATAATATTTAAGAACTGGTTGATACTAATGGCTTCAAATGAACTAAAGGCCTTATTGGGTGATAGACCTTTATTTGCCTATAGGAACATGAGAACTTTAAAAATTCATTATGTTATAAGGATTTTTCTACCAACATTGTGAAAACGCTTTCCTCTAAGTATGGTACATGTAAATGCCACAATTGTTCATGCTGTGGAGATATTTTTGACACAGGGAGTGACTTTTTGTTCATCCAGTAACAGGGAAAACTTTTAAATTTTATGTTTCAGCTACTTGTCACACAACACATATAGTGTATTTGGCTACCTGTGTGTTATGCAAATCTTTTATGTAGGCAAAACCACTCGTAGGTTGAAAGAGAGGATTACAGAGCATAAGTCTGAAATTAGAAGATGTGTCGAAACAAATGCTTTATATAAGCATATGTTAGATTGTGGACAAGATCATGTTTTTAAATTCAGGGTTATTGACATTGTTTTCCCTTCCCCAAGAGGTGGTGATATAAATAACTTCTTAGAAATTAAAGAATATGAGTGGATTTTAAGGTTTGCTGGTGACCGTTCTCCTGGCTTGAACAGTATGCTGAGCCTTAAACCAATTTTGGTTAAGCTCAGTAGATTGAATTTATAATTATGTATATTGTTTTTACAATATGAATTTTATAATATGAATTTTATGTGTAACTTTGATTATTAATCATATTAGCAAGCTGAATTTTAAATTATTTAAATTTTTGTTATGTACTATAGAATCATTGCTATCTGTGTTGTTTTAACTTTGCCTTATTGAGTGATACTTATGGTCATGTGATTTTTGGGCTGCTAACCACATGACTACTTTGGGCCTGTATATAAGATGAAAGAAATTTTATAAGTTTGTAGTATTGAAGGAGGATTATGTCCGAAAGCTCTGCTGTGTTTTGTCATTAAAGTGGTTTTTCCTTTTGGATTGTCTGCTTGCAGTACTTTGGCACTTTTGATAACTGTCATTGACTCCCCAGATGATGTTAACATATTGCAAGAGGGTCTCAGAACAACAAATGACTGGTGCCAAAGTCATGGCCTTAAGTTAAATGCAAAAAAATGTATTATCATACCATTCGGCAAAAACATGGCCCATCAACAGCAAACCCCTAAGCACACAACCTGTGATGAGAGACCTAGGTTCTCATGAACCACAAAGAATACAAGCTCAAGGCAGTCCAAATCCACACAAATGTTTATTGAGAATAAGGTTGAGTGCTTTCATCCATCCACCAGGACTTCTTCAGTACTAAAATCAAATAAAAAAGTTCCTCTTTTTTAAAAACCCTTAATTACACTAATTTTGCAAACCTGTTAACATTCTCATTGCAATTAAAGGAAGAGTTGCTTAATAAAAATTTCACTTTAAAAATACACAATTCATTTAAAACTAGCAAAACTCAATACCAACACATTTAATATTCAATTTGTCCCCAGATCTTAAACTCCCAATCCTGATAATTATAGTTTTGCTGCTCTCATTCTGAGCACCGAATTAATAGAAACATAGTCATTAAGACCTGGCTTTGTTGTAGCATCCAGTCGCAGTTGCCAGAGAAGCTCTTGGTAATCCAGCTGGTTTTCCCATGCTCCACCTCTGGCGTCTTGAGGAACAACTTCCAAAATACCACATCAACAGCAAACCCCTAAGCACACAACCTGTGGTGACAGACCTCAGTACTCAGGTTGACAACAATCTCACATTTGACCATCATGTAGTAGCAGTGGTCTGAAAAGCCTTTTATTTGTTTCATCTCATAAGTAAAAGGATTGCATCCAGAAAAAAGAAGGTTATTACCAATCTGTAGTCCTCCCTCATTAGGCCAACAATTGAGTATAACATCCTGTTTGGCATGTACCTATCCAAATACTTGCACCAACTGGAAAGGCCAGATAAATATCTCACAAAGAGTATCCATGGCCTCCAACACCTGTCCTATGCAGACAAGCTCAAATCACTATCACTCTACTCAGTATCATACTGATTGCTCAGAGGTGATCTGTGTCTCACCTACAAGGCAATAATGGACCCTGCCCTACTAGAGATGCTCCATATCTGTAAGTCTAACTCCTCACACTGTACCTACTTGAAAGGCTTAAATCTAATATGTGGTATCAACAAAACCTGCTGGAGAAACAGTTTGTCTCCCAGATGCTGCCCCGTCTCTGGAATAGACTTCCCATACATGTCAAACAGAGTACCTCACTGACTCTCTTAAAGCGCAACCACAAAGCCTTCTTCAGTTATGTCAGGAACCTCCATGGCAAAGCCCATGTTTCTTCCAAATTACTACTTAACGGTACCACTTACACTAATCCTGTTGACTTAGCCAACCTGCTAGCAGATAGGTTCAGAGCAAACTTCATCCCCCTAACACCCCCAAAGGCCCATTTGACATCCCTGCTACTTCTCTTGCACCTCACATCTCCATAGATCAAATGCTAAAGGCCCTATCCAAGGCAAAGAACACAGCTTCCATGGGACCTAATAGTATCCCAGACTGTATTCTGCACCATCTCCAGCAAGAACTACCTTCACCATTGAGCACGCTATTCAACCACAGCCTACATACAGGCTTCATTCTAGCAGAGTGGAGAACTGTCATTGTCATCCCTTTGCACAAAGGTGGTGCCACTACTGACCCTGGAAACTATCACCCCATTAGCTTGACAAGTCTAATCTGTAAAGCCATAGAGCGTATTATTATTATGGATCTCATAAACAAGGACATAAACAATCTCCAAGCACTTGACCCCACCCAGTTTGGATTTGTTAAGGGCAGATCTTGCCTGTTGAACCTAGATGACTTATTTGAGACTGCAACCAAGACCCTGGATGAGGGAACGTCAGTACATACAGCTTACCTTTACTTGGCCATGGCCTTTGACACAGTCCCCCACTTGGGCATCATCAAAAAGCTAACACAACTTGGTATAAACCCCTATCTCATCATGTGCATGCCAAATGGCTCACCAATAGGACTCACAAGGTCAAAATAGGTGCCACCACCTCGGACAGCAGACTTGTCATTAGTGGTGTCCCCCAGGGATCTGTCCTGGGACCCCTACTGTTTGGCATTTACTTCTCAGAGGTCCAGACAAAGATAAAATGCCTGTGGCTGACCAAGTTTGTGGATAACTGCAAGTTGTGGACTGTCATTGACTCCCCAGATGATGTTAACATATTGCAAGAGTGTCTCACAATAACAAATGACTGGTGCCAAAGTCATGGCCTTAAGTTAAATGCAAAAAAATGTATTATCATACTATTCAGCAAAAACATGGCCCATCAACAGCAAACCCCTAAGCACACAACCTGTGATGAGAGACCTAGGTTCTCATGAACCACAAAGAATACAAGCTCAAGGCAGTCCAAATCCACACAAATGTTTATTGAGAATAAGGTTGAGTGCTTTCATCCATCCACCAGGACTTCTTCAGTACTAAAATCAAATAAAACAGTTCCTCTTTTTTAAAAACCCTTAATTACACTAATTTAGCAAACCTGTTAACATTCTCATTGCAATTAAAGGAACAGTTGCTTAATAAACATTTCACTTTAAAAATACACAATTCATTTAAAACTAGCAAAACTCAATACCAAAACATTTAATATTCATTTTGTCCCCAGATCTTAAACTCCCAATCCTGATAATTATAATTTTGCTGCTCTCATTCTGAGCACCGAATTAATAGAAACATAGTCATTAAGACCTGGCTTTGTTGTAGCATCCAGTCGCAGTTGCCAGAGAAGCTCTTTGTAATCTAGCCGGTTTTCCCATGCTCCACCTCTGGCGTCTTGAGGAACAACTTCCAAAATACCACATCAACGGCAAAACCCTAAGCACACAACCTGTGGTGACAGACCTCAGTACTCAGGTTTACAACAATCTCACATTTGACCATCATGTAGTAGCAGTGGTCTGAAAAGCCTTTTATTTGTTTCATCTCATAAGTAAAAGGATGGCATCCAGAAAAAAGAAGGTTATTACCAATCTGTAGTCCTCCCTCATTAGGCCAACAATTGAGTATAACACCCTGTTTGGCATGTACCTATCCAAATACTTGCACCAACTGGAAAGGCCACATAAATATCTCACAAAGAGTATCCATGGCCTCCAACACCTGTCCTATGCAGACAAGCTCAAATCACTATCACTCTACTCAGTATCATACAGATTGCTCAGAGGTGATCTGTGTCTCACCTACAAGGCAATAATGGACCCTGCCCTACTAGAGATGCTCCATATCTGTAAGTCTAACTCCTCACACTGTACCTACTTGAAAGGCCTAAATCTAATATGTGGTATCAACAAAACATGCTGGAGAAACAGTTTGTCTCCCAGATGCTGCCCCGTCTCTGGAATAGACTTCCCATACATGTCAAACAGAGTACCTCGCTGACTCTCTTCAAGCGCAACCTTGATGAGTGGATGGGAAATCAGAAATTTGCCTCAAGGGCTCCACTTGTGTTCCTTATTTACAGGGGTGACAGATGCTGACTTAAGTTTCTTTTTTGGGGATAAACTCTTGGATAAACTCTTGGCTAGGCTTGTAGGGGCCCCAGTGCCATTAGCCTAGTAACCTTCTATGATCCTATGATCCTATAAAGGTGTTAAGATCAACCGTTATGTAACCACACACTCCAAAAAGTGGCTATCAAAGGGGTTAATTGCTGAAACCACCCCATGTGAGAGTCAGCACAGATCAATAGAAAGCCAGTGTATAATGGAGTCAGAGAGACCACAGGATGTTCACAGGTGATGACCTATATATTACAGTACATGATATAAAAAACAGACAAGATGAGAAAGAACGAGAATTAAATAGCATTTGATCACTAAAAGTCCTAATGGAGCTGTCTCGTTGCTGTGCTGAGATAAAGCCAAAGTGGTATTTTTCCAGAATGTCCAGATGCAAAGTTATTTTTTTTAGGGATGGGGAAATCAAAGGCTCTTTAAATAATGATGGGAGAAAAGCCCAGTCTCTAGTAGACACAGCACAACACTGAAACCACTTTTTATGACCTCATAAAAGTTAACATGATGAAACATAAGCAGACATCTTGATCGTCTGAGTAAAAACATATCAAAATACACCATGGTTAGGTCACTGAGAAAGACTGCCTGGCTTTGGCTTCCACAACAGTAAAACCATATGGCTTCTTCATATTAAATGGATGAAAAACTAGGAATCAAAGATAAGCAGAGTTGCACAGCCTGCCATTTGTTTGAAAGAGTGATTCTGGATGGTCAGAGGCAGCAGAAATCTCACTGGACAGATACATTCCCTTTTTTATGTGTGACCTTTGTTGAATATGCTAAATAATGAGAATCTAAACTAAGCTCGTCCTTCACCAGAAACACCCTCCACCACCACATGCATGCCAACAACCATGCCAGTACCACATCAAAAACAGCTCATGCTCAGACCATGGTGTATGGCACATAGGTCCATAGGTGTGTACTAGGCTAATGGCCCTGGAGCCTTTACAAGCCTAGCCCATAGGATTACCCTGGCATCATGCCACCCGACCTTAGTTCCCAGTGCCTCTGTCAGGTAGATCCAATGTAGTGATCCCTGGGGTGAATTTTCTATTTCCCTTCCACTCCTCAAGATTTCTCTTGAAGAGGGCCAGTGAGGCACTCCACTTGACATGCATGGGAAGTCTATTCCATAGGTTCATAGGTTCATAGGTTTATACTAGGCTATCTGTCCTATGGTATTTATAAGCCTAGCCGAAATGTGTTTGGCTTTCTCCACCCTTATAATTTAACTTCTAGAGCCTCTGTCCAGTAGCACCACTGGAGTGATCCCAGGTGCAAACTTACAGTTTCCCATCCACTCATCAAGATTTCTCTTGAAGAGGGCCAGCGAGTGGCTTTGTCTTACGTGAATTGGGACTTTATTCCAGAGTGTGGGAAGCCTTTGGGATATGAATCTATCCCTCCAACATGTCCTATTTATTGCTGTGCTGAGGTTTTAAGTCCGAGGAGCGTGTGGCTCTAATGGATTTGTTTTTTTAAGGTGGAGCATGTCCATTAATTCTGGATTGGACATGGCCTTGTAAGTCAGGCAGAGGTCGCCTCTGAGCAGGCAGTAAGCAACTGAGTAGAGCTGTAGTTTCTTTAGCCTAGTTGCATAGGGCAACTGTTTGAGGCCCATGATCCTTTTGGTAAGGAACTTTTGGGGTCTCTCCAGCTGCTGCAGGTGCCAGGTAAGGTACATCCCAAATGGGGCATTGTACTCAATTATGGGTCTGATGATTGATGAGTATAGGGGCACAATGACCTCACTAGATATAGACGAGAACCCTTTAGTTATAAGATGGGCACTATAGAAGGATTTTCTGACTATTTTGGCAATGTGATTGTCAAAGGAGAGGTTACTATCAACCTGGGTCCCCAGATCCCAAATTACTTCTTCTGTACTTAGTGGGTTTCCTCCTATGTGGTAATTAGTGGGCACCTTGTTTTTCCCAAAGGGGATGACTATGCATTTTTTGGTGTTAAGTTTGAGGCCATGGCTTTGACACCAGGCATCTGTCTCCATAAGACCCTTTTGGAGGATGCTTGTGTCGGCCGAGGAGTCTATTATGGCTCCCAGTTTGCAATCATCGGCGAACTTGGTAAGCCACAGTCCTTTTGTGCTGGCCTGTACTTCAGAGAAGTATATACCGAACAAGAGGGGCCCCAGGACTGAGCCCTGTGGGACTCCACTTGTAACAGGTTTAGAGTCGGACATGGCACTTCCAACCCTGACCACATGTGTTCTATCCGTAAGCCAGTTTGCAACCCATCTTGTGACATATGGGTTGATGTTTAAGCTGACTACTTTGTTTATGATTCCAGAGTGAGGTATTGTGTCGAAAGCCTTAGTGAGATCCAGATAGGCAGTGTGAACTGCCTTTCCCTCATCTATGGCTTTGGTGACTGGTTCAAAAACGTCAACCAGGTTTAAGAGGCAGGATCTGCCTTTAACAAAACCGAACTGGGTAGGGTCCAGTGTCTGGAGGTTCCCTATGTCTTTGCTTATGAGATCCATAATGATACACTCCATAGCCTTGCAAATTAGGCTAGTCAGACTTATGGGGCAATAGTTCCCAGGATCCATTGTGGGGCCACCCATGTGGAGGGGGATCACTGTTGCTGTACGCCATTCCATGGGTACATAACCTGTTTTAAGGCTGAGTTGGAATAGTGAATTTAAGTGGGGGTTTAGTTCTTTCTGGCGCTCGTGCAGGACGCAGCCCGGTATTCCATCCGGTCCCATAGATGCTGTGTTTTTAGCTTTGGAGAGGGCTGCTTTTACCTGTGTGTCTGAGATATCTGGGGGACTACATTCATCTGGGATAGACACAGGCCCTTTTGGGGGGGGAAGGGGGGGGGGAGTTTGCACTGAACCTGTCAGCCAGAATGTTGGCAATGTCAGTCGGTTCCATGTATTTTGTGCCATTTTGTACTACCTCTGAGCAGATCTGGGTGTTTCCTCCCAGGTTCCTGATGTAACTGAAGAATGCCTTGTGATTATCTTTGGAGTCTTTGGCAATTTTTCTTTTGAAGTTTGCCTTTGAGGCTTTTATGGTGGAGTGAAGTTTCTTGCTAATACTGATCAGGGATACCTTCCCTTTTAGGGTTTTGGCCCTGTCATGTAGTAGTCTCCTCCTTTTGTTGTATAGCTTGTTTATGGCTGGGGTCCACCAGACTGGTCTCCTGTTTTTGGAGGAGTGAGCCTTGGTTTTCCTTGGGATGGCACGATCCATGCATTCTTGTAGGTGCATATAGAGTGCGTTTGTATTGGATTCTGCAGTTTGGGTAACATTTTCCAATTTCTCAGGGGCTTTGAAGCTTCCTACTTCTGTCTTGAGGAGAGTGAAGTTTGTTTTTGAGAGGTTTTTCACTGTGGTTTCCTTGGCTGGGGGTGGGGTTGGGATGTGGATGTCCATTGTGATCAGTTTGTGGTCCGATCTCACCAACAAGGGATTTACTTGTTGTGTGGAACATTGATCCCTTATGTTTGTAATGACTAGGTCTAATGTATTTTCCCCTCTTGTAGGAACAGTGACTAGTTGTTCCATGGCATTTGAGTTGATGAATTCTAGAGACCGTTGGGCAAATGAGTTTGGACTCGCGTAGTTTACCCAGTCAATGTTTAGGTAGTTGAAGTCCCCCAATATTATGGTGTTTGGTGGGATCTTCATATTCTTTAGTGTTCTCAGGAAGGCCGCATGTGGGTCCTGAGACAGAGAGGGTGATCTATAGCAGGCTATGACTTGGAAGGCAGTTTTGCCCACTGTTAGTTGCACATGAATTGTTTCCGATGTATCATGCAATGCCACTAATCTGGAGATGTGGGTGTCCTTGATGAAGATGGATACACCTCCTCCTTTGGTGCTTTTGTCCGAGTTTTGTGGCCGAAAAGTATGATACGAGTTGAATCCTGGTAATGCTGGGGTGCTCTCAGGAGCCTTGAACCAGGTTTCTGTCACTGCACAGATATTGATTTACTCTATACTGATGAGTGCCTTGAGTGCATGCATCTTTAGGTTTAGACTTCTGGCATTGAGTAGCATTACCCTTAGTTTTTTATTCTTTGTATTGTCTAAGGAGGTGGGTTTGTCTTTTGAGCCTTGCCTAAAAAGGCACTATGGGGGTGGCAAGAGCCTTGGCCAGTATTCGAAAGCCGAGGGGTGACAGGTGCAAGCCATCCCTGGTGAAGCAACGTGGCTTGTCTAGCATGTCATCCCAGGCTGACAGACACTGGATCCCCTTTGAATGACACCAGTAGCTTAGCCAAATGTTGAAGTCTATCATTTTGTCTCTATATTGTGGCATCATTCTATGTGAGGGCAGGATGCTACTCAGGGTCAGGGTCATACCGGCCTGGGCTACATGATCAGAGAGCTCCTTTATGTCTCTTTTCATGTAGTCCAGGGAGGTACGTCTCAAGTCGTTCACACCAGCATGGACAATGACAGAGTCGTATTTGTACTTGCTGTGTAGTGACCTGAGTGCTTGAGTTATGTGGCGGATCCTGGCACCCTACAGGCAACTTACAGTGACCTTCTCTATGAACAGTCTGGTGAGTGGGACATCAGTGTGCCTGATGATAGAGTCACCTATTACTAGTGTATTAGGGGTGTTGTTTGGCCTTAAGGGCTGTGACTGTGTGGCACACTGTCTATGTGGGGTATGTGTATGGTTTATGTTGGGTAGTGAGTGCTTGTGTGTCTGCTTAGGAGGTCTCTGCTGTTTTGGTAAGTTTTCATTTAGAGCCTCCGAGTATGTCTTTGTGGGTTTATGTGTCATGTTTTCAGGTGTGATTAGTCTATGTGTGACTGGTTTTGAGGTGCATGCGTTTACTTTCTCCTCCTGACTGGCGGCACCAGTCTTGGGTTGAGAGAGATTAGCCTCCAGTTTGGCTGTATAGTTGCATCTCTCACATACATTAGAGGTTGATGGTAGGGGGAGGGGGTTGTCTGTGTACATGAGGTAATTGTAACATTGCCTCAGGATTCCCAAGTTCACCAGCTGGACTGGAGAGTATGACTGAAACTGCGCTTTGGACATGCCTGGAGAGTTTTAAATATTGGTTTATGGGAAAATCCAGAGCCTATTACTACTGTTTTGTACGAAGGGGTAAGTGCTTATAGTTTATTTGCATTTACTGTGAAGCTAGGGCAAGTTCTGGGCTGAAAGAGGAAAGTAGAAAGCTTTCCTGAAGAGTTTGAGTAGTTCAAAAGATTTCCTTGAGAAGCTATAGTAAGTGTTGGACTGTAAGAGGAAAGCAGAGTGCTTTCCTTGAGAGTTTAAGTAGTTCTAAGGGAAAATTTGAAGAGCAGACTTTGTGGAGCCGGGATACTTTAAAACAGTTAAAACGATGCTGCACTACATTGCACAATGTTGTGCTATGCACAAAATCACGCTAAACCGTGCAAAAGCGGGCTTTAAGGCAGGGAACTTGAAAGAGCTAGGAATTAGCCCAAAATGACCAATAATCTACTAGTTTCTGGGCTAAGACCAGTCCTCCGGGGACAGATAGGCTGCTCAAAGCTCTCCACTCTCACTGGTGAATAGAGAAGCTTCCTCCTATCCAAGTAAGGATATGGGCAACACAGGAACTTATACCAAAGCCCAAAATTCAGCAAAACCTGAAATCTGGACTATTCTATCTCAGAAAAGGCAGGAAACAAGGATATTTTTTTTTGTTTGTTTTTTTGTTTTTTTTTCTTTTTTGCAGAACATAGCATGGGCAGTCTCTGGGTTATGAACCTGTCCCTCCAGCTTATTCTGTTGATTGTGGTAATGAGGTTGAAGTCTCTGAAGCGTGTAGCGCAGAGGGATTGGGATTTCTTTAGATGTAGCATTTCTAACAGAGCTGGGTCAGACATGGCTTTGTAAGTCAAGCAGAGATAGCCTCTAAGTAGGCGATACAAGACAGAGAATAGTTGGAGTTTTTTGAGCCTGTCCATATAGGACAAGTGTTTAAGGCCTAAGATCCTCTTTGTGAGGTATTTTTGCAGCCTCTCCAGTTGTTGTAGGTGTCTAGTGAGGTACATGCCAAATGGGGCATTGTACTCGATGATTGGCCTAATGAGGGAAGAGTAGAGGGAGACAATGACCTCTTTCTTCCTGGATCAAAACCCTTAGTAATGAGATGTGCCACATAGAAGGACTTTCTGACCACAGTAGCAATGTGGTGGTCAAAAGAGAGGTTGCTTCATGGGAACCGGGTTTTTCCCAAAGGGGATGATGACACATTTTTTGGCATTGAGCTTAAGGCCATGATTCTGACACCAGTCATTGGTCTCAGTGAGGCCTTTCTGTAGGATGTCAACATCACTTTGAGAGTTATTTATGGCTCCCAGCTTGCAATTGTCTGTGAACTTTGTCAGCCAGAGTCCCTTTGTGTTGGCCTGAACTTCAGAGAAGTAGATACCAAACAGAAGAGGACCCAGAACCGAACCCTGTGGGACTTGCAGTCAGCTACTTCCACACTGTGGGTTCTATCTGTGAGCCAGTTTGCAACCCACCTAGTGATATAGGGGTCGTTGCCTAGTTTAGTGAGTTTTTCTATGATTCCAGAGTGGGGAATGTTATCAAAGGCCTTGGCCAGATCAAGGTAGGCTGTATAAACCACCTTGCTTTCATCCACAGCTCTGGTGACCGACTCAAGTCGACCAGGTTGAGCAGGCATGATCTACCCTTCACAAAACCAAACTGTGTGGGATACAGAGTTTGGAGGTTCCCTATATCTTTGTTTATTAGGTCCATGATGATGCATTCCATGGCTTTGCATATCAGGCTTGTCAGGCTAATGGGGAGATAGTTCCCAGGGTCTGTAGTCACTCCTCCTTTGTGGAGAGGGATAACTGTAGCAGTGAGCCATTCAGTAGGGATAAAGCCTGAGGCGAGACTGTGATTGCACACAGGTTAGGTGCCAGTTCACTCTGTAGTTCATGTAGAACACAGCCAGGGATATTGTCAGGTCCCATAGAAGCTGTATTCTTAGCCTTGGACAGTGCTGTTTAAATCTGTGCAGTAGTAATACTGGGTGCCTGGCAATCTATTGGTATTGTGACTGGTCCTTTAGTGGGGGAGAGAGGGGTAAAGTTGGCATGGAATCTGTTGGCCAGTATATTGGCAATATCTGTTGGCTTGGTATAGGAGGTGCCATTGTGCAACAGCTCTGAGCAAATCTGAGTATTGCCGTGGAGATTCTTTACATAACTATAGAAGGACTTGTGGCTGTCTTTACTATCTGCTGCAATTCTGTTTTCATAGCTAGCTTTAGAGGATTTGATGAGGGATCTCAACTTTTTGTTGAGGCTGATAAGGGAGTTTTTCCAGCCTTTGGATGTCACCTTATTTCTCATCAGTTTCCTTCTTCTGCTGTAGAGTTTGTTTATGGCAGGGCACCACCAGATTGGCTTCCTTTTTTTGGAGGAGAGCATCTTGGTTCTATTGGGTATGGCGAGATCTATGCATTTGTGTACGTGTTCGTACGGGACATTAGTGTATGATTTGGTGGTCATGCAGCTGTTCTCCAATTGCATGGGTGCCGTGAAGTCAGCCACCTCTATTTTTAGGAGCCCAAAATTAGCTTTGGAAAAGTTTTTCATGGTGGTTACCTTTGCGAGGGTGGGGGTGTGTGGATATCCAAGGTGATTAGTTTGTGGTCGGATCTAACCAGGGAGGAGTTGACTATTGGTACAGAGTAACAGTCACTCATGTTAGTAATGACCAGGTCAAGGATGTTTCTAACTCTAGTTGGGGTAAGAATGAGCTGGTCCAGAGCATTGGAATTAATGAATTCCAGGAAATGTTGGGCAAGTTAATTGGTACATGAGTAGTTTTCCCAGTTAATGGAGGGATAGTTGAAGTCTCCCAGTATGAGAGTGTTAGGTTGGATCCTAATATTCTCCAGGGTGCTTAGGAACATGGAGTGTGAGTCTTGGGTCATGGTTGGGGACCTATAGCAGGCTACAACCTGAAGTATCTCTGATGCGTCATGTTGGGCTACCAGTCTAGAGGTGTGCACATCCTTTATGAATATGGAAACATCACTGCCTTTGGAGCTTCGGTCCAAGTTCTGAGGCCAAAAGGTATAAAATGAATTATAGCCTGGTAGTGCAGGGGTGCTATCTGCTGCCTTGAACCAGGTCTCTGTTACAGCACAAATATAGATGTTCTCCATTTTAAGGAGTGCTTTGAGTGAGTGCATTTTGAGATTTAGACTTCTATCATTGAGCAGCATGACCCTCAGACTGCATTTGTTTGTAGCTGTTACGGTGGTAATTTGGAACACTGCCTAAAAAGGCACTATAGGGGTGGCAAGAGCCTTGGCCAGTATCCAGAAGCCCAGGGGTGACAGATGCAGGCCATCTCTGGCAAAACATCTAGGTCTGTCAGTCATGTCATCCTAGGCAGACAGATACTGGATCCCCTTAGAATGACACCAGAAACTTAGCCAATTGTTGAAATCAATAATTTTCTGCTTGTACTGTGGTATCATTCTGGGTGATGGTAGAAGGCTGCTCTGGGCTAGGGTCATACCCATCTAGGCTACATAATCCAAGATCTCCTCCATGTCTCTTTTCATGTAGTCCAGGGAGGTACATCTCAGGTCATTCACACCCACATGTACAATAACAGAGTCATATTTGTACCTGTTGAGGGACCTGAGTGTGTGAATTATAAATAGCTTATGCAAGTGTTGAACCCAGGACCCTGTACACTATAGTCACAGCACTTAACCATCTAAGCTTATATATAACATGGAAGGACTGGGACATACAAACATCTGGGATTACAGCATCCAGTGTAGCCGCTGCAGACATGTTATATTTCATAACGAGTGAAAATACATCACCAGCTCTACAAACTGGGCTCACATAGGCATTAATACGCCACTATCACTATATCTCTCCCTGCAATGAGCCCATTCATCAGGTGGGCCAACCAAATGGAACTCCAGTCTGAAATAGACTACAGATTGTCAGTCTGTGGTACCCCACCAAGCCTCCAGGCCAAGTTAGCACAACAAGCACAGACTGTCCAAATTTATGGGCAGCAGCCATAACTACCAGAGTGAAAACAAAACTCTAAATGTTTGAGAAGTTCTGAAGCTATTTCTTTGATCTCACCAACAATCCAACATTAAAATTTCCCTAAAATTAACCATTCTTGAACTAGAGAGAATATCTGAGGTAGAAGGATAAATATGCAGCCCAAATCTGCATCAAGAACATACTCTTAAGGTGTTGGTGGAACCTGTATTCATCTGGTACATTTCAAGCTTAAATGTAAAAGAACTGGCAATGCCACCACCTATATAGTGCCTTGTCCTGGACTTTGAATAACACAGAAACTAGGAGGAAAAAAACATCACTAAATGGGGTCCAAAGTAGTTATCTAACAAGGCCTCCATGATAAATGCCAAGGCAGCTGTACGGGGCAAATCTAACTACTGGTGTCTTAACAACACCAGTATGAGGTCTGAAAGCTCTCAGAATATGTTCCCTCATTTTCAAAGAAGGTAAAGTTTCTTGGTTGAGATGTGTAAGCTACCAAATAGGACTTCTTCTGTGAATTTCTTTCATGATCTCTTTGTCCCAGTATAGGTGCCAAAGACCGTAACATTTTCTTACTTCACCACTTAACAATTAATCTAAAGTTCTGGCCAGGTTGGGTAAGAGTGCTCCCTCTTCTGCCATGTTGGAACTTTGATCTCTGAACTATCTGCCTTGCCTGACGAGGTTTCTGCCTCACTAATGAATCTGGGTCAGCAATAACATTTTAAACTTCCCTACTTCTGGCTTCAAGTAGAAGTTACACAAGAGCTGCTTTCAGCTTCCATATTGGGCTACCAAATGGCTCACTTCAAATGCAGTGTCAACTTTGTTGGTGCTATGACTAGGAAAGCAATCTGAAGAATGTGCCTCCACAGGATGGTAAGGCTAAGGCTGTCCTCAAGAAAAATCTGTTGTGGTGCATTTTCAAGGTCCACGTCTAAGGGATATCCTCTTCTACCAGCTTTCACAGGACCTGGATGATAACTTTCAGAAAAGGAAGCAGGTCTTCATTACTATGGAGATATCATATGACTCCTGTTGCAACTTCTATTTTCTTTTAGACCAATCCAACCCTTAATAAAAATAAGCTACTTGTAGGGTACTCTTAATAATCAGACAATGTTAGCCCTCTGCTGTCACTGTGAATCTGTTAGGAAGATGATCAAGCTGACCCTGTAGCTACAATCCTGACAATCTCCTAGGGCTGTCTGTTGGGGAGAGAGAGTTCTCTAAGACTGTCTTGGCTTGGAAGACCATAATAAAAGACCAATGAGATTTTGTTTTTTCAATGACCATAGATGACAATCTCATAGAGGTCTTAGATCCTTCCTCCATTCAAAGACCAAAGCAGTACTGCAAACATTTTTGTAACGGGCACAGAGTCTACTCAGAGAAGGCATTAAAGGCTACCCCTCCTTTGAGCCATGCAAAAGATTTCTGCTTCCACTTATTCTTCATTTTGAAAGAGAGTAAAGGTCCATATTGCAGGTCAATGATTTCAACATGAATTAATGAAATAGATCAGCAAGCACATATCAAGTTCCAGATGCTGATGCTCTATAGGTTTGTGACACTGTCATAGTGGGGAACCTGGATAGAGTCAATGGACATAATGAATGCTTTCTGGCAGGCAAATGAGTGTCTGAGGTCTCCAGATAAAGCTTCATTGATTTGCTCAGGAGGTATCATTTTCAGTGCAAAGTACCATTATGTGGTCTGTGATCTTCACCCAGAATGTCTACCAGAAAGTTACCCATTGTAGTACAGGCCTTGCATTCCTTTATCTGAGTATCTAGCATCTGGAGCCTCTATCAAGAGACTTTCAGATAGGTTCACTGACATGCATGCTCCATGGTTACAACCTCCAAGGGTCCCCTTAAACGGTGAGATGTGTTATATGATCTAATTACAAAGGATTGCTTTCAGTGGTCTGAAGCTGAACAATTTCTAGTGTACATCATTTGTGCAAGTCGAAAAGTCCCAGGAGGTTATGCCTTTGGCAGCCTGCTGAAAGATGCATTGGAAGGTCTAAACCTAGAAACCTCTGCATATTTTGAGTTTGATGTCATTACCTTTATGATGCATTTTCCATGTTTAGGAATATAGTAGCTGCAGAGTCACCGCTACCACACTTATGCATCTGCTTCTAGTACTGATCTCATATTATCAGCTCCTAAATCATGGCTAGTTTTGAAAACTCCCAATGTGAGTCTTATCTCCCTACAGACAATCTCATCACATGATCAGATGACAAATGCTTCCTTGAATCCTCAACAGTTAAAGTTAAGAAGTCCTGCACATAATGTGCTCCAACAAAGCTGGAGCTACTAGCAGCTTTGGTGGCATGATGGCTATTGAAGATAATTTGAACCAATCTGTTATGTGATATTTGAACAGGCAGAAAGCATACAATGTTAAAACATTCAACAGACAGGGGATGCAAGTCTAGCAGTGGGTCAAACACAAAGGCATCATGCTCTCAGCCATGCACATTCTGGTAGAAGTGAACATGCTGCCCCACCCTTTGAACTTTCAAATCATTTCCTGGAGCTGAGTAGTCAGGAGTATTTTCTGGTTAGGATTCTGAGATAGGGGAACCCTGCCATTCATCTTGTTTGCCACATGAGAGAATACGGCTTCTCTACCTTTTGTGCCATGCAGTACTGGGAGAGGAGGTGGAGCTAGACACATGCCTCCTACTATATCAAGGAAGATTCCTGCACACCTCCCTCTCCGTTTCCAGTAATTCCATGCCTCATCGCAAAGACCAACGCTCATCACGGTCACTCTAGGAAGGCAGAGATAGATATCACTGCCAGTTATTTGAAAATTTTTGAAAACTTCCTAGAACAAGCCAGGGTGTAAATTTAAACTTCATAAAGATAGGTTTTAGATCATTCAGTCCAATGGAGCTCTGAATGCTGTACTCCAACTTACAATTGTTGCATCATAAGTCCGTTT
Organism: Protopterus annectens; assembly: GCF_019279795.1. Lineage (NCBI taxonomy): Eukaryota > Metazoa > Chordata > Ceratodontiformes > Protopteridae > Protopterus > Protopterus annectens. Next base: position 1,974,349,605 of record NC_056739.1, read on the forward strand.
AAAAAATCAATTTATTTCCTTACAGTTCTAACACGTGCTCATATTTCTAGAACGATAAGTACTATTAATAAAGTATTAATAGCACAGTGTTCAATGCAAACTCAATTTACAATGGTAGCATTCATTAGAGTCTAATTTTTAAACTAGATTTTATGTCACAATAAAAATAATGAATATTAATTTTGCAATGTTTTACAAACTATATAAATCTTGTCAAGAATCACTCAAGCTGCATGCATACTTTCAGCAGCAGCTTTGTTCACTCATCTGTGAGCTTACATATGAGGATAAACAGTTCTGTCTGTGTTACTTGGTTGCTGAGATATTCATAAAAATATGAAAATGATGATAATATGAATAATTAGTATAGGAACAACATTTAATATCTCTTTAGCTGCATTAGCTGTTCATCTTGTTGTTGGCAAAATGGTTAAGATGTTTACCTCACAGGTACAGGGTTTGATTCTTACCTCTAAAAGAAACATTTCTAGGCTTTAAATTACCCACAAGGGCAGCTAGCCTATAACTTATCTATGAACATATGGAACTCTAGAAAGATCGATCAGATATTCTGAAACTTTTTTTAAAGGGATGAAATAATGTTGGTGGTCACCTCTCCAACATTAGTGTTAAAATTCTGACAAGCTTGGGGGCATAGAAAGATAATTGAAGGGAAGCTTCCCTTCTTCTTTGTCAAAATCTTCAAAAAAAATTTTCATAATCTAGTAGAGGTTCTATGTTTTTCTTGTTCCTAACTCTGCTAGCCTTTTGGACTGGTTTAGTTATGACACCAAACAGGAGAAGGATAGATCTTTTACTGAGGAAAAGTAAACCTCAGTGGGAATGGAGAGGAAGCTGATTGGGACAGAGGACAAAGACCAGTCAGGAAGGAGCTATGGTTTGTTGGTTTATGTGCTGTAGACTGCAAAGCAAGTCCTGAGTGAGTTAAGTCAGTTTCACTGAAAAAATAGGTGAGGGTTGTCACCACCTGCCTCTAGGCATATGTCTGTTATGGAATGACTAATGTGAGTAAAGCCGAATCCTGCAAACCTGATACTGGTTGGGTCAACAAGACAAAAAATCAGGCAGACCTCTGTCAATGGACTAAGCATCAGTGAGGCTGACACCTGTCTAAATCATTCAGATGAAATGACATGTATCTAACAGGTTTTGAGGATAGATCTCTGTTCACTGAACTTGGGTATGATTGATATCAATCTTGTGGGGATTGGATGCTCCTGATAAGCCTTTACCTCTATATTTTTATGGCAGTTGACAGTTTACCATAATTAGTCCTTTGCAGAAGTGGAGTACTTCTTATACATGGAGGTGAAAACAAGAAAGTGAGGGTCAGTTGCACTTTTGTAAGAGGAAGAAGACCAGGTGAAAAAATGGATCCGTGTCTTGTCAATAGAGACTCCTGAACTTGTGCTTAAGATTAAGGGTCAGTGACTTTTAAGGTAAAATATTTTGTCTTGGACTCTTTTTTTTGTTTCATATGTTTTTATGGCTCTTTAAACTCTTTGGCTATGTAAATGGGTCTTGTTCACATTTTTCCTATGAGAATATTTATAAGTTAAAGGAAGATAGTTTCTGTTCTAAATGCTATAGATTCTCTGACAACTAATTTCTGTGTCACTTTGTAGTAGTGCATTAAACCCCTTCTGGCAGAACACTGGGTTTCGTGTGAGGCAACCACATAAACTAAACACAAAGTATTCAGAGTGAGAATTTGCGTTGCACCACATGCTCTTGATATTAGAAGCTGTGACAAATAGAAATGCCAAAGGCATGTGAGAGACATCAGCAATGGAAAAAAGATAGTTTATAAAAAGGATATGAAAAACTGAACTCTAAGAAAATAAAAAAAGCTAAAAAATGATGACAATCCAAAAAATATAACTTTCCTTCATAGCAGTCTGGGTCATTGAGTGTGTGGCTGGACACATTTGTAGTGAGAAAGTGTTAGATTCTTCCAATGATGTAGCGTGATATGAGAACAGGAACGGGACTTGGCAGCCTGCAAAAATTTTGCCTGCCAAGCACCTCTAACACCTACCATATCAGTCCTGTATGACCTGCATGTCCCTACATACAGAGCTCTACTAAATCAGATTTTGCCATTTGTGTTAAGGGAGGTGTTTTGCATCTGACATTTAAGCCCGAGATAATATTTGCACTAAACAAGGGTACTGCTGGTGTTAAATTTGGAATGAAGCCAAACTTTAAGCATTGACGGGATTTCTGTACATTTAAATCTGTGAGAAGAATGGATACAGGGAGAAAACTGGAAATTTTAAAAAAAAAGATAAATACCAGTGGATATGAACTAATTTATTCCACTTTAGTTTTCATGCAGCTTTTCCTGCTGCATGCTGTTGCTATTTATAACAGTTCATTTAAACTCGGCTGCTGGTTCATGTTAACATACAGAATAGTGCTAAAATCCCACATGAGGTGTGGAAAGTCCCAGGAGAGAGCAACATCTGTCATTTCCAGAAGATACAGAATATCATAATTTCCACTGATAATATACATTATTGTTTTGTAAGGTGCCATGGGGGTCCATGCTAGACAATATAGATTTTATTTTTTTTTACACTTTGCTGACTTATCAAACATGATCACTTCTTATTTTTGGTTTATTTTGTGTATGTTTTGCTTATCTGTTTTTTTGTGTTTTGGTTTGCATCATCTACTGCATTGTGAAAGAATGCAAGACATAGAAGCAATTTTGCTGCTGTTAACATGCATTGGTCTTCCTGTCTTAGTAAATACTGAAATTGCCTGGTTACAGTATTATATGAACCAGCAAGCAGCAGCAGTGTGTTCCAGCTGGGACAGTGCAGTTATAACAGGTACAGAAATACAGTTCAGTTGCAAGCCAATCATTTGTGATTGTGACCTTTCAGGAGACACCAAAAAATCAAAGCTGTTATTTGCTTAGCTCTAAATCTGTATAGGCACGGACTCCCAACAAAAAATAATGGTGTTATCAACCTGCACTGGGTCTATAACCCATATATAGCTGCCAGACCTGAACAAATATAATAGCAAAGAGGATGTGATCATTGGGAAAAGTTTTGACTTCAGTAGCACAATTTGTTTTTCCGAACATCTTTCCCAGAAAAGCTGTACTATTGGTTGGGTGCTGAACACACATCCTGTTGCAACAGACACGCACATACACACACACACACACACACACACACACACACACACACACACACACACACACACAGACACACACACACACACACACACACACAAACATACATAATGATATGTATAAACCTATATATATATATATATATATATATATATATATATATATATATGTGTGTGTGTGTGTGTGTGTGTGTGTGTGTGTGTGTTTGGGTGTATAGGGAGAAAGAAGAAATATTGGCAGATCGGAGGTAAAGAGTATTTATAAAATGTTGGAAAACAGAAGCTTCAACTGATACAGCTGTGATTGCTGTTTTTTTTAAGTGACCTCAGCAAAACCTTGCTGCAGATAATGTTTGACTGCCTCACTTGGGATTAACTTAAGCAATGAAATACTGAATAATTTAATCATATTGCTCAATTAGAATAACACAGTATGAATACATTCAGATACTGCTGCACAGATATGAACAGTTTGTTCTGTAAATCAGCATGATGTTAAACTTAAAACAACAGAATATATGCCATTCAGTCTTTGCTAATTATTTTCCTACGACAGTTTAAGTGAGAATTGTAGTTCTATAGGAACCAACTTTCTGGTATGTTTCAGAGGAAAAAAAAACATAGCATAAAACCTTTATGAATGCTCTGTCCAGACACTCAGAGGGATTACTCTGGGTGATTGGAGCCCATTTGGCAGTCTGCATCCACATGAGTCTGTATCTGGATACTGCCAGTCATAGGAAACCATCATACATAACCTTTTAACATAATCCTGCTCCAAAAACATGTGATTTTTTAAAAAAAATAAAATAAACATCTCCCCCCAATTTAAAAGCTACTGCAGTGTCCTGGAAGTTGGTGACATAACATTAAATCGAACTCATGTAAATGAAAAATATAACTTCTGTCACAAGACTCCTTAAAAGTTACTGATAACTTAATCGGAGGACTTTAGACACCTTGCAGTGTATGTACAATTTAAAAGCAAGCACAGTGGTGCAGTATACATGCAAGTCAGGCCCATATGTAAGAACGCATAATTTTAAATGGTTCATAAAATGCCATGAATCAAGAATGCATTATGATCACATCTGAAAATTCAGAAGGAGTGAAGACTCCGTTAGTTGTCATTCTGTCAGCAGTTTAATCAAGGAACTTAAAAGGCTAAAGTAATCAGATTATCCGCTGATGAGTGCTGAACGAGCTTAGACAGCATACTATAATAGTAATAAATAATAACAAGAATAAGAATGGTAATAGGAAGCAGTGCAAGTCTGTTTACATAGAGCGCAGTTGTAGCAATTTTATTTTCCATTTCCTGGGGTTGGCCTGATTAGGTCATTCTGCAAGACGAGCTTAAGACTTTCCTACCAATTTTCTGCTCTTGAGTCTGTTTCCATTACTACAACATTTTCAAAATATAATTTTTTTCAACAATGTCTCGACTAGGGCATGCATTTGTTAGTGATTAGATTAAGCTCAGAAATTAAAAAAACTAAAACTATAAAACTCAAGGCACATTGTATGCGTACCACCAAAAAGATAAGGGGAAGCAAAATAGTTAACTTTACCACCTTCAAAACAGCCACACAATGTAGTCTTTAAGAACTCTGGAAGGGTATAAAATCCATAGTTAATCCTTGTGATTGCCATAACACCCCCCACCCCCCCATGACTGTCAAAAAATGCAGTAGTATTTTTCATACTAATTTACATATGCTCTTAAACGGAGTAAGCCAGCTGCATATCATAATGTACTGGTGGTATGTGAAGGGGACACAAATCACTGTAGTTCACTATATTTGTTTTACCAGAACAGACCTACAGACAGAGGAGTCTTTAATACATGCAAATGGAGTATCAGAAATGGCTATAAAATTTTAAAGGAATATAAAATACAGTAATAAACTAGGTCATACTGAACAGAGAAGTATCCACATCAACAGATGAGCATCTTTCCAACATGCGTAAATATATTTGTCTACAAAGGACAAACTATATCCCTAAATCAGAACAAATACCTAATCACACCTTACATCTCCTAACTCTCCCTTCTTCACACTCTTCAGTACCTCTATCAATTTCTCTCCCCTGACTTTCTCTATAAATGTTCCATAAGCCTGCTTTTCTTTCACTTCATATTGCAATTTCTGTTTGTATTATACTAACTTACCTTTAATTTCAATATAAATAGGCTAAAATTTCTCTAACTGTTAAATCATTTTCATATAACTTGTATCTGCTCTTAACCAATGTTTTCATATTACGTTTAATTTGATATAATTATTTGAACTGTATTTGTTTTTTGTATTATTTTTAATGACTATATAATTATTACTCTTCAAATGTTTTGCAATACTTTGGAACTTTTCTCCCCAGCCCTCTGTCGAAAATGGGCTCCTAGCCAGTTGGACTTTCCCAGTAAACAAATGCCAATAAATAAATATATAAATGAATAATAAATAAATATACTATACTATAAAAGCAGCTCCCCATCTGCTACTTATCGTTATAGTCAAATACCAGTTGTATTCTAAAAGACACTATTTGCACTCTGAGAGAGAACAGTCAACAGCAGCAGGGAACAGCAACATAAATATGTCTGTGAAGTTTTAGTTCCCAGATTTACACAACTTACTGTTGTTCCAGAGGCCGTCTCATGTTTTGGACCACCCTTGACATATCATTGATTTTTAAAGGGACAATAAGGTGAGTATTTCCTTGTTTTGCAAACACACAAAGGTACATGCTAATTGGATTTCATATCAGGAATATCTTGGACATGAGCACAGGCTGATGGATAATTTTCCAGCTATTTGTCTAACTATAAACTTAGTCGGGTGCCAAATCTTACTAGGAAAAGGTGTGGCCTTGCTTCAAATAAAATTTTCTCTAACATATATTTTTTGTTAGAACTTAATAGGTGGCAAGGGCCAATAATTTGTCACATGTTTAAAGAAATTAATTTGTTAGGAGAAAAAATTTTAACAATTGTGCTTTTTCATAACTTTCTTTTTTTTTTTTTACTTATGTAGTTTTTATTTTCAAATAATATTGTTAAGACATTCATGGAATATTATGCATAACACTTAAACAACTATATACAATATTTACAAACAGCCTGACTTCAATAATGAAATAAAATGAGTCATGAAAACTGATCTTATAAGACAATATACAGTTATCAGGATGAATCTGGTGTTAGTCGCAAAGTATCAATTAATGATAAAACTTTTTTCCATGGGTTGTTTACCAATGGCTCAGGGTAAATCCTTACCTTTAATTTTAATTTCCATCAATGCTGTACTTTTCAGTAAAGCTAAAATTTTTTCCACGATAGGCGTTGTATTTGAATTCCATCTTCTGGTTATGCACTTCTTGGAACTTGTTAATATTGTCCATAATAGATACAGCCTTGTTTTATTCAAATTAGGACCTTAATTTACATTCAATAGAACTTTTGCATAACTTTCTGATGATCTGTAAATTTCAGTAGCATGTGACTGATCAGCAAGTGCAAGAGTTTCAGTAGAAGATCTGAGCATAGCTTTTAGGAACCTTCTGGACATAAAGGTATATCAGATGGATAACATCACATTGGCACAGTCATTTGAGGGATCAGTTTCAGAAAAAGAGTAACAGTCAAAACCATTTGTTTCACCACCACCAGTACCATACTAGGGCTTCAAAAAAATGGATGCTTAGTGACAGAGTAGATTTAATTTGTCACTGGATTCAGTGGACCTTTTTGTCTCACTTATCTGGTAGAATAACATCTCATTTCTTATCAATACATTTTGTCAGAGTATCCCTTGGCTTTTCTTCTTCCATCAGCATAATTTTCCATACTGGTCTTCTACCTCTGATCTCTGTTTTTTTTTTAGTCTGGACCATCCATGGACTTGATCATGTTGACTGTCATGTTTCTCAGGTTACACTTCAACAGTAGGCTGTCTGGTATAGCCCCAGCAGTAACATGAACCAAGCATGTTGTTTAATTGTTGTTTCAAGTCAAACATTTTGATTTAGCAAGCCATACAGCTTAGCTTACATTTTGCACAAAACATTCCACTAGTCCCTTAGCTACAGTCACCATTCTGCATGTAGTTCCTTCTTTTTCACAAAATCTTTTAAACTGATGGTTATTAGAGTGTGGAAACTGTCAGTCCTTATGGTCTTTTGTACCCTAAGCATGGTAAGCACTAGGACTGTCAGAGGGGAATCTTAAGTAAATATAAATAACAATGAATAATTTGTATGTATACTGTATACTTTCTCATAAAATGCATTTATTTTATTTGCATTTATATTATATTATTGCAATATACATTTATTACACATACTAAACCTAGAGTGCTTGATAATAGTTTTCAGTCTTACAAACACTGGCTAACCTACAATGTGTGTACTGTACCTGCGCACTATGTATGTATTCTACATATGTTCCAAATTTCAGCTGTACACCACAAATCTATTAATTACATTTATCTTTAAATTAATATGTTGTTGTTTGTTCTCTCCACTGTAACTATTGATGTGCTGCATACCACTGTAAAAACATGTCCTTTGTAATTTGTGTGTATACTCATGTCTAAATAACTAAATGTATCTGCAATTTTTCTTTCTATGTGGAGCTTTTCTCCCTGGGCATCTGCTGAAAAAGGGCCTTTTCAGCTCAGTCAGACACCCCTGGTTAACAAATGTAAAATAAAATAAATAAAAATACATTTATTTGCATTTCTTAACCAGAATAGAGCACTGATCCACATGGACCTTTTTGAGACTCAGAACAGGTGTGCAGTCAGGTTAAGTGACTTACTCAGAGGCATACAATTGGTAAATGGAGGTAGAATAAATCAAGTTTTATTCCCTGGACTACAGGAATCAATGTATAAAACAATCCATCATTCTGTTGAACAGTAATATTTCTGTCTGAGCTTATTTTGTATTATACTGGCTTGACTTTATAAACAGTGTATTTTTGCCTCAGATTCTTTAATAGTTTTTGTAATTTGTTCACACTCCTCTATTTTATTCACACTCTGTGTTCCCATGTTACCCGATAAAGCTGATTATGCCATACTTTCCAGCCTGTTCCCCTTGCTCTGCCACCCATGGAAATCACTTTTAAAGGTATGGATTGGCTTTACTGGGATACATTCACTCTACACTTTTGGAATTTACTACCTAAGTAATTTTAGAAGGTCCCCTATGTTCTATGTCTTCAAGAGGACCTTTATGAGTCACTTGTTTGGCTGAGGACCTGTGGCATAACAGGATAAACACCAAACAACAAAACAATGGCCTGATTCTAAGTTAAGCAGCAAATAACAAAACATGGCCAGATTCTAAGTTAAGCACCGAACAACAAAATAGCCATATTTAAGTTATACCTATGGACTATACTTGCGGAGGTTGTGGTTTTTCTGGTATAGCAGGATAAAGCCATGAATCGTACCCAAATAAGCAGGTTCATCTGGTGGTCTAGTTTGCTCACCTCTCATATTTTAAATGCTCCATACTGCAGAAAAACACATTATTTTTTTTTATTTTTTGCAGAGACTTTCTGTGAAGATGGGAAGTGACTTGTGAGAGTACTCTCTATTTCAGTATCTGAATTGCATCTTTTAACTCTTTCTGCAGAATTCGCACATACTTCATTTTTATCTTTTTCTCTGGAAAAGACATTGGCAGGGGAGGGTGGGAGACAGGAACCAACCTGGGGGATTACAGCCAGAGGGCCCACTGCACTACTAACCTCATGCAGTGAACAGAGTGTTACAAGTAGCAGCTATGGGGTGGGTGGCGCATGCCGCCCATCCAGGAGATGAAGTGTTTTAGTAGTGGCCAAAGGTTCATACTTAGGGAGTCCCTTACAACAGCAGCACTTATGTTGCCACCAGCCACAACAAGAGAAGGAAGGATTCTTAGGTAGAGCCTGTACCATCAGAATGATATTCTCTCCCAGAGCACAGAATGAATGAGGTCTGGGTTATTACCAGGGTCCTGGAATGTGCAGTCTCTGGAGAACACATCAATCAACAGGTTGAGGGAAAAGCTTAATGATAGTCAAGATGGTGAAGCAACAACAAATAAAAAAAGCATATTACAGGCGTGTTTGCCTCATTCATACTTGTTTTATTAATGTTTGCTTTTAGATTTATTATTTAGTGTTTCATGATGTTTGATATTGTAACATTTTAATCAGTTGCCTTGCCTCTTTCAGCATGTTATTATGTGTGGATGTTAAGTTTATTTTTGAATCACTGCTTAGATTTAAGCTGCATGTCAGAACTGAACTCTTCTGCTATTTCATCCTTTTTTTCCCTTTCCTCTTCTGTTCCAGAAAGTACTTATTTTTATCAGTCCAAGCTTCTCTCCTTAGTCAAAATATACTGGACACTTTTCCCTCTAGTACATGAAATGTTGCTTTCATTTATGCCGTTTATTCTGACTGCTTCCTCATATAGTATCCTTTAATATATTATGCTCTTTAAATTGAATATTTAATTCCTTTTATGGTTCTATGCAATTCTGACATATACTGCAAGCAGTCTAAAGTCCTCTGATTAAATTATCAGTAACTTTTACAGAGTCTTGTCACAGAAATTGTAATATTCATTTATATGAGCTTGCTTTAATGTAAGCTCGTCAACTTCTAGGACATTGCAGTAGCTTTTAAATTGGGGGGGGGTTAATCGTTCACGTTTTTGGAGCAGGATTGTGTGAGAAAGGTTATGCATGATGGTTTCCTATGACTGGCAGCATGCAGATGCCTAATCTTACTAACCTAGGTGGAGGCAGACTACAAAACGGAGCCCTTCTGCAAGTACAGCATGACTATAATCACCCAGAGTAACCCCTCTGAGAGTCTGGATATCAAAATCATAAATCATATAGGGTATGCCATGTACAAGAAATGAGTTGCCTGGCAAAGAGAGTATTTTCTAAATGTACTGAGTGAACAGTTGAAGGAAAGGTTTGTTTCTGAAGAGTTATATTGTGGGATATTAAAATGTATATAAGGAAAAAGATGAGAAGAATGAAATAAAAAAACAAAGACCCATCATACTAAACACAACAAATTATAACATTTTTATAAGAATAATACAGAAGAGAATGGAATGGGGATGAGAGGTATTATGGAAAAAATATGGTATCAAAGAGAAGAGGTATCAAGAAGTGTTACTGGTTATGAGGGAAAACTGTGGATGATATAAGTTAAAGAGAGGATGTGAAACTTACGGTAGGTGATATTAGCAAGGCATTTGGTACGGTATGACGTGCTGCTTTGTGGAATGTTATGGAGAAATATGGATTAAGTAATAGAATTAAGAGAGAATGTATATCAGCATATCAAAATAATGGAGTAAGAGTGAATGGGTGATTGAGTAAAGAAATGTGTATGAAGTGTGGTATATAACAAGGATATCCCATGAGTGGAATGTTGTTTGCGTTGATAATGAATGCAATAGTGAGTGAAGTAGCTTATAAAATGAAAGATGCTAGACATGTGATGCCAAAGGAGGTGGTGATTCCAGTAGTTTTGACATATACAAATGATATAGTTGTAGTTGCTAGGAACAAAATATGGATGAGAGAAGTGTTGCTTTGTCTGAATGGATGTTTAAAGGAAATGGAAGTGGCCTTGAATAAACATAAAATTAAGGGTTTGGGTGATGTGGTAAAAATTGGAGGTGTCTATTTTTCAGTGAATGAAGTATCTTTCTTAGGGATAAAATTAGGGAAAATATTTTATTTATGATGCAATGGAATGGTTTGATAAAAAAAATTAAAGAAATATGTCTTCTGTGCAGAACGTATAGATTAGCATTCAGAAAAAATGTTTATTTGGTGAATTCTCTATTAACAGGAACTATAACATATATATATCAAATGTATATATATGATCCCAGAAAAATATGAAATGGCAATTGTGCAATTGATGTTGGTTTTCATATGGGGTTCAAGATAAAACCCAGTGAAAAGAGGTGTGTTGTATACGATTCAAGTTGAAGGGAGATTTGGGTTCCTAAATCCAGTTGTTTATTCTACTTCTTTAATGTTGTATAGAGTATTGGGTAAAATAAGAGAATGAGACATTAATAGTGAGATTTTTTCAAAATACAAAACATTGATGTTTAATATGTATTGAGTATCAATGCTATGTGAAACTCTTCTTATACTACTGCCAGAAATGTCCATGACATGTCAATCTATTTACCTTTACTGCTCTTCTCTTTCATCAATTTGTTACCTCAACAGTTATTTAACTTTGTGTTTAAATGTGTTACCTTTGTTGTATATACTCTTGTACTCATTTTTATCTATAAATGTTTATGTTTGTGTTATTTGTGGGGCTTTCCTCCCTGGGCCTCCTCTGAAAATGGGCTCATATTGGGCCAGTGGACTACCCCAGTAAGCAAATGCAAATAAAAGAAATAAATATAAAAAAGTTCTGGGAGATAATGAGAATAAGAAAAAGGGAAAATAATATGTAAATAAAGAAATAAAAAAAGTCAAGAAAAATACTTACATGGAAAATAAAATTTGATGATATAGAGAAAGGTAGAAGGATGCATTAGAATAATGTGATGAAATTATATAATTGTGTCAATTCATGGGAAAATCTACCATAAGTAATTAAAGCCATTAAACTAAGGAAAAAGTGGTGTGCCAAGATAGTAGAGTGACAGGATTTCCTATAAATACTAGTAATAAACAAGTTACCAGTAAAGTAGAATGAGCCATATAAAAAGAAAATTGAAACAGTGTGATTATTTTCTGGGGAGGAAGAGTGTGATTATTTTCTGGGGAGGAAGAGACAACAGGCCGTGTTTTTCTTGAAATGTAAAAGAGTGGTTGAACTCTGGAAAAAGTTGTGTGATGACATTTCTTTGAGAATATTAATGACAAACAATATAGACATGGGTATGATTACATATGTAGAGATATTACAAAACAAGAAGAAAGAATATGGGAGAAGGGTAGATAAGAATTTATTTTATGTAATACTGGTTATTTGGAATGAAAGATTGAATGAGATTATGTTTAATGGGAAATGGATTTTGTCAGATATGTTGTGAAAAATTACATTATGGTTTTAAAAGAAGGTGTGGGGTCAGTTATTGAGAAATAACAATTACTATGTTATAAGAAAAATGGTAAATAGTAAAAAACAGAAATTGAAGTATATATGCGCCTATAAGCATGTCCATTTTGCAAATATGTAAATAATGTTTTTATATTGTGTTAACTAAAGGACCCCTACACTTTTCAGTAGATGCTGTGGGATCTTTTATATCTGCTAGAGCTACCATCAACTCAGGTAGATGGGCCTGGGTTTAATGTCTCAATCAAAGGACAACACACTCAGGAGTGCAGCACCGCCACCCCTTCTGCTGCACTGCATTGATATAAATAGCTATTGATCTACCTGGGGTGGAAATAGAACCCACAGCCTTCTGTACTAAAGGCAAGTGTGCGACCTGTTTTGCATTGATACTTACATTGTTAAGAAGCTCCATAATCAGTTTTAAATACATATTTAGCAAACAAAATGGCTTCCAATTACATATATAATATAAGTCCCAACCTCTTTCCTCAAACAAAATAAAGCTCAATTTACAAAACTCAACATTTCCTAAATTCACTTGTTAAAATAAAATATTTTTAACAAATTTGTCCTTAAGGAAAGGCCACAAAAATCTAGAAGTTTTGTAAGAGAAGCTATACCATTCTGGAATCTTCTCATTATCTCTTCCTTAATAACATCCCATACATCTGCCAAAATAACCCAACATATAATCCATTCCTCTGCTTTGCACTTAATATAATATGAAGTATAATAAGGCAAGGATGTAGTAAAGAATATATTCCTTTAATCACGAACCAGTTAATGTGAGCACTTTCAGTCGCACTTCAAATGTGCAACCTTCATCAGACAACATAAGTTAATTAATTAAAGAAACATTTAAAAAGCCCACTCAAGTGACATCATCATTACATCAGCCCCAGACTCAAATTTTAAAGCAACAATACCCCCTTCTTGTCATAAAAAGAATGTATATACACATTCCTTACAAATCTCATTATTTAATACGTAATATACAAAAAGTCAATTTAAAACAAATTAAGATACAAAATTAATATCTCATCCCTTCTCTATCCCCTCTCACCCACTAAAGGGCCCATATCTATACAGGAAGAATGCAGAGTGCCTGTAATCACAACTACACAGGTAAAACCTGCAATCTCTAAAGCCAAAAACACAGCATCCATGAGACTGGACAACATCCCAGGCTGCATTTTACACGAACTTCAGAATGAACTGGCTCCCCACTTAAGCACCATGTTCAATAATAGCCTCGCATCAGGCTTTGTGCCCACTGAATGGCACACAGCAACAGTTATCCCACTCCACAAAGGGGAAGCCACCACTGATCCCGGGAACTATCGACCTATTAGCCTGACGAGCCTGGTCTGCAAGGCCATGGAACGTATCATCATGGAACTCATAAACAAAGACATTGGTAACCTCCAAACTCTGGATCCCACCCAGTTTGGGTTTGTGAAAGGCAGATCATGCCTCCTGAACCTGATCGACTTCTTTGAAGCAGTCACCAAAGTCGTAGATCAGGGTAAGGTGGTTCACACAGCCTATCTTGACCTCGCCAATGCTTTTGACACCATCCCCCATTCTGGAATTATAGGTAAACTCACTAAACTAGGTATAAATTTCTACATCACAAAATGGGTTGCCAATTGGCTTACTGACAGAACCCACATTGTAAAAGTTGCAGACTCCAAATCTGACCTCAAAGAAGTGACAAGTATCACAGGGTTCCATCCTGGGACCTCTCCTGTTTGGTATCTAATTCTCTGAAGTACAGGCTAACACAGAAGGCAGATGACTGAAAACTAGGAGCCATAGTCAAGTCCCCAAATGATGTGGACATCCTACAGAAGGGCCTCGCTGAGACAGATGCCTGGTGTCAGAGCCATGGCCTCAAGCTCAATGCAGTGTCATCCCCTTTGGTAAAAACTCTGTACCCATGAACTACTACATAAGCAGCAATCTACTTAACACCAAATGTGTGATAAGAGACCTTGGGACCTAGGTGGACAGTAGTCTCTCCTTTGATAGCCACATCACCACAGTAGTCAGGAAGTCCTTCTATGTGGCACACCTCATCATAAAAGGGTTTTCATCCAGGAAAAAAGAGGTCATTGTTCCCCTCTACTCGACACTCATTCAACCCATTATAGAGTACAATGCCCCTTTTGAAATGTACCTCACAAGACATCTGCAGCAGCTGGAAAGGCCACAGAAGTATCTCACAAAGAGGATTACTGGCCTCAAACAAATGCCCTACACTGACCGCCTCAAAAAACTCCAGCTTTACTCTGTAGCATATCGCCTACAACTTTTGTACAACCATATGTGATGCTGTTATGCCCATCAACAATAGGACAAAATGTTTTTTTTTTTAATTTTTATGTAGCTTGGGTAAACCAAACATAACTGGTAAAACAGGAGATGGAATTGTAAGAAAATTAAGGGTATCCAAATCAATCATTCTATCAATAAATAGGGGTGGGAGGTTGGCATAATGGTTAAGGTGTTTACCTTACAAGCACAAGGTGCAGGGTTTGATTCTCACATGGGGTAATTGGCTAGGTTTAAAATGGCCTACATGGCCTACAAGGGCAGTTAGCCTAGTATGAATCTATGAATCCAATAATCCCTTAATACATTTATAAGCCCCATTTAATTCATTAATTGAAGCTTTTTCATAATTATCAGTGGACAAAACATTCAGAATGTCATTGTTATAAGCTTCATTACTCATCAGTACCAAACCCCCTCCTTTGTGGGGCTTTAAAACACAAATGTCATGCAGTTTTAAATAATTCAACTCATCAATCTGGTTTTTGGAAACATTAGGCCTATCAAATTTGTTTGTACCATTCCTTTTATTGTAGTTCTTTGTCAAATTTATTAAATCAATCTAACATATTCTTTCAAAACACACCAAAGAATTGTATAAAGGTGGATTAAAAATACTAGAAATACGACATTCAGCATTAACAGCAGACATATTTCTCAATAAACAGTGCAGATTAATTTTACAAACAAACAATTTCAAATCGAGCAGCGTTTCCACTAAATCCAAATGCCTAGATGGCACAAAGGACAACTTTTGCTAAGTAGATCAATCAAGTCTTTTGGTACACAAACTTCAGTGAAATTAAATATTTTAAAGTCACCTGTTGAGCCATAAATAATCTGTGGATAAACCTCATCTTGTAACATAAGGTCACTAGGTTAGTAGACATTCCTTATCATCTCCGACAATGGTTGTTCCTCCTGTTGCGTCAAGGGTTCGAGCTGTTAAGTCTCTTCCCCGAATTCCTGGATGATGTCCCTGTTCTGAAAATCCACCTGATTGGAACCTTGATTTGAATTCCCATTCTGTTTCCTAAGTCATTGACTCCATCTGGGGGAATTGGTCAAGGACACATTACTCCCATGACCATCAATAATAATGTCATTACCCTGCTGTTCAGTATCATCAGATCTATCACTCCCATTGGCAGATGCTGTAATATGATTATTCATAAGTCCATTCCCACTAGACTCGACCATAGGGGGAAGGGGGTATGCAGTTCCCCTACAGTAATCTCTACGGCCACAATCAAGTTTTTGATTTTTCCCCACCTTCAATTTGTCAACAACCTGTTCAGTGCTATTAAAAATATGAATATACTCATATTTATATCTGGGTAAATCACCATCTCCTTTAATGTTAGTCTCCAAATCCACCAATTCATTTCGGAGCTGTTCGGTTTGTGCCATATAATTATTGACCAGCACGGTCATAAACTCACAGCCCTGTTTATCATAAAAGGCTAACAGTTCCTTGTGAAATTGTGAGTTGGGAATGAGACCTGAGGGAAAATGCTATTGTCTCAACCCCTTCGGCACATTAACCCTGTTAATACATTTGCATAAATACACAATTTCAAGTTGTAATTTCTTATACCTAAAAAGTTTGGAATCAAAATCTTTCATCTTGTCCACAATAGTGTGCACTTGTATCCTATTGTCATGGTCACTATTATCATTCCCTGTAACACCACTAAAAGTTAGGTGAATGGAAGAATTCAGACAATCTGTAAGAGACGGTAAAGTACACGAAACAATGCCTCCATCAGAGGAGCCTGAAACAGCCATACCCGGTCACAGTTGTTGTTGGGTCCTAGCATATTCAAGGAACTCGAAGTGCTGTTAACTGGCAGGGGGTCTGAAGATATGGCAGATAATGTCATAGCTGTCCTTGAGTCAATATTAGATTTCAATCCAGAAAAGGAACTTGCACCATTAGAACTGGTGCCAAAATTGTTCAGTTTAATCTCCAGATCATCCACCCGACTAGTGAGATGCTGAATAAGGGGAGTGAGATTCCTAATAGTGTTTGTGACACTCTCATTGGAAACATTCATTCCTTCCTGTGGAAACATGGGTAAAGAATTGTTGCTAGATCCATTTGCCATACAGAAACACAAACTGAAAACCACAAACAAAAGCAAAGGGTTGGGAGGGTGGTCTAATGGTTAAGGTGTTTGCCTTACAAACACAAGGTGCAGAGTTTGAGTCTCACAAGGGATAATTGGCTAGGCTTAAAATGGCTCGCAAGGGCAGTTAGCCTAATACTAATCTATGAACCTGAAGTATAATAAGGCAAGGATGTAGGAAAAAATATATTTCATTAATCTCATTTGTCATTTGTGGTTTTCACTTAATATAATATCCCAAACAGTCATGTTCACCAAACATTTTGTCACGTCCCTTGTAATGGGGGACAGGTGGCCTTTTGACAATAATCATTCCAACTGCGATCAGTGTGAATCCACAGAGATGAAAATCACTTTTTGCTATAATTGAACAATTTGATATTAATGTAAGTTGCCATACAAGGGATAATAGAAATTAATATGAAGAACGTTTATGGCAACAAACTTAATGCCACCAACCTAGCTGGTATTAATGACTTTCTCTCTATTTTACCAGTGCTCAGACAGAAGGCAGCTAAGTTATGATGTCTTGATTTTATTTATGATGTGTATTTTTTATATTTATATATAAAAATAATTTGAATTCTGTACCCATAGTTGTTGAACTTGTACTTTTTGCATTTTCCTATTTTTATGTCCACCATTTGGGTTGTTATTTTATTAATGCAATTGTTACACCTACTTCTGAAGGTGTATGCGCATTCACCATATGACTTTATACATATATATATATATATATATATATATATATATATATATATATATTTTTTTATACTTGAGTTCATTCATTTGGATACATCTGCATTCATAGTTGATGAGTATTTCATGTTAAAAAAAGGTGCTGTTATTTAATTCTACTATACACCACATTTGAGTGCAAATACAGTGAAGCAATAGTGTATAAGTCTCTTAAATGGCTTATCCATCTTTAGCTAGTTTCTTATTGGTTAGTTGTGGTCATATGATTGCACAGCTCATTTTTTTAAATTAGATGCCTCACGTATTGTTTTTAGTTCTGCGGAAATCCCATTATAGTTCCACGACAAAAGCATTATTTTCTGAACTACAATTATTTTTTGGTTCACTGGTATTTTTTTGTTTATGAATAAACTACTGTTTTTTTACAGCAGCTTTAGTTGGTCTCTAGTAATTTTTCAGGCTGGGTCTTTGTCAGCTCGTCTATGCAAAAAAAAAAAAATCATTTTTTTCTTGAAAGTGGTTTGCAGGAATGTGGATTCACATTAACAACAGTTGGACTAAATGCACTGACAAATCAACATGCATTCCCCTGTAACATACTTCTCAGTCATATCTCCAGAACCCTTAATCAACATTCTAGCTTCATCCTGTAATTCATTCATCATTTACTTCTTCCTTACATTGATGTTACCGTTTAAATATTTAGCATTATTGACATTCAGTGATCCAGTTTTCATTCATTCTTCCCCACTTTTTTCACTTTTAGAGCAGTTGTTTTCTTTACAGTTGCACAAACTACCTTCTGACATGCCTTAAATGAGGTAGAATTACCTCATTTAGTAATGTATTTCAGCATTGCTGGTACATTTTTGCATAGTCTGGGGCCTTAGTCTGTGGTAGGATTGCAGTTGTGGCAGTATTGTGAATTCTGCTCCAGGATTTGTGCTTCAGTACTTTTTATAGCTGTATATACCTGCTTAAAGTTGCATTTCACTGCCTTATTGTTTATCTTGATACTGTTTTTTTCCTCTGTTCTTTAAGGAGGCCTCACCCCCCACTCAGATATTAAGCTAGAAGTTTCTAACCATAGGACTAGAGCACCAGTTTGAATTTTTCCTCAACCCTTCCGCCCTTCTCTTGTTCTGGTTTAAAATGCTGTGTCTTTGACTTCAGCCCCTTATAATAATCTTATTTCCAAAGTCCTTCTCTCCCCTCTTTCATTGCTATTGTCTGTTGAATAACCTATTTAAATACTTTCCCACCCATTGTTTCCCATATATCCATAATACTAAGTGCTCACTCAGCAAACCAGTATTGCACTTAAATAAACAACCCTTACTACAGATTGTCTCCAGCACATTAAACAGCAGTACTATCAGATCTTAGCACAATGTAACATAGTCTAGTGACAAATCTCAGAAACCACCCAAGGAAACCTCTGTATAACCCAATCCATAATCTACAGCAGCCCACACAAGTACAAGACAACATAGATATGGAATTTTCAAATGTCTCTGTAGCCAGGATGGTAGATCTAGGCATCCTGAGATAATACATCAATTGTCGCATGTTCACAGACAAGCAGTTAATCCTTAAAGAAACATACAGAGTATGTGAGAGATGCACAAACACAGTTTCACTAGATGCAAAAATCTCACATACAAACAAAGCTGTCAAAAACCCACACACTACATCCATCACACATAGTGCCTTCCATACACACAGACCAACATATGTTGTCTATGGACACTGTGTGCTGGATGTAGTATACACTACACAGAGACCAACCTATGCCAAGGCACTAAAAAGCAATATTTCCATACTTCAAAGACCTCCTAAGCCTATAAATGGCAATGCCTATCTTCAGCAATCTCTAAAACACTCACCAAAGCCACATCAAACAACACACATACACATACACCTGTACCTAGTGGGGTCCCAATTGCAAAGTCCATAAGACAAGCCAACACAATACTTAAGACTCTTGCCATTGGGGACTCCATTATATGACACACAGATGCTTCACTCGCCAGATGGAACAAGAAGAAGATAACGGTTAGTAGGGTATCTGGAGACAGGATCCACAAAATGATGCACACTTTCAAATCACTACACCACAGCCAGGTATCAATATGATTCTGTCATAGTCCATGTGGGTGTTAATGACCTCAGACATTCTTCCCTGGACTATATGAAGAGAGATATTATTGATCTCTCTAAATATGTGTCTCGGCTGGTATGTGCCTCACATTGCAGAGCATTCTACCTTTGACAAGGATGATGCCACAATATGAATAAAAGATGATTGACTTCAATTAAGGGCTTAGATTCTTGTGTCTTTCCAGGGGGATTCAATATTTGTCACCATTGGAGGACATGGTAAGCAAACCATGTTGCTTTGAAAAAGATGGTCTGCATCTGTTTCCCCTAGGCTTCTGAATATTTGCTAAAACTTAATCCACCCTTTGGATCCTCTTTTAGGCAATGCCAAATTGACATAACTACCAACATAGCAAATAAAACCTAATGAAAGCTAAAGGTGTTACTGCTCAGTGCTGGAAGCATAAACAAGAAATTCCACACCCTACAATTTATCCTCAATATAGACATGCAGAACAACACCATGCAACTCGGAAAGCCGGACTATACCAATTCACTGCAGGCATCACAAATTAAATCACATACAGAGAAATTAAATCAAAAACAACTAAAAATAATAGAATCATCAAAAAACATAAACACTGTTAAGAGCTTTCGTTCATTTCCCAAATCCAATGGACTTCATCAGAGCAAAATGGTAATATCCCTTGTGGTTTAAATTCAAGTATATCACATAAATAGTTGAGTTCAATTTAAAAGCAGAGGCACATAAAACAGTTGTAATAGTTCAGTAATACAGTGAATCACATTAAAAACATCAAAAAAATAAACAAACAAACATAATGTTTGTTTATTTGTGTCTTTCGGCTTTTCCCGGTTAGGGGTCACCACAGCAGAACTCCAGTCCGCTAATGATTGGCAGTAGATTTTTACGTGCTGGCTTGCCAGGCCTAACGCACAACCTTCAATGACATTCACGCATGTCGCCACACAGAAGACGCTCTAACTGAGAATCGAACGGGCAACGTCTAACTGTGAGGTGACAACGCTACCGCAGCACCACCACCACAGTCAAACAAACAAACATAATAATGTTTGTAAATGCAGTACATTAAATAAATAAAACATTGTATAAAACATTAAATAATTAAAGTTTGGCAGCCCGCTGTTTTAAACCAGGTAAATGGAAGTATAGCCATTAATGCCTGACTGATTTGCAGGTGGTGTCTAACCTGATCGGACAATAAAATTCTGTATATTCCAGGCCAGTTTCCAAAGCACCTCCCTCAAACTGGGCTCAATAATATGCAAAATCCCAAATAAAAACTTCTTAAATTGCCTATATAACATGGAATGTTTATACAGGGCATTTTTTTTTAATTTTTTGTTTTCATGTCATACAAATGCTCATAAATTCTCTTTTTTAAGAGTTCTTTCGGTCTTGCCAATATAAAATGTGGGACATGAATAACATTGCTAAATAAACCACTCTGCTCATGTTATAATTGCTGTTCCCTTTATATATATATATATATATATATATATATATATATATATATATATATATATATATATATATAGGAACAATAAACACATCTCCCACACTTAATGGTACCCTTTTGTCACTAATGTTCTTATATTGGGTAGATGAAACTTTTTCCAATATGTTTTTTACATTTTTGCCAGTCTTGTGAACAAAGACTGGCTGCTCCTCTAAACTGTTAAAAACATCCACATTAGTTTTAAAAATGTTCCATTTACTTAGAATGATGTTGGAAACCTCGTGTTGCCCCTTGAAACTTTAAAATAAGGGCCCCATCCCAAAAATTAGGGTCCCTTCTGTTGACGGGTATCTCGATAGAGGCCAGACCATGAGATTTGTTTCCAAATAAGGGTCTAAACTTAGGGATTCTGTACTGTGGCACTTCTTTAATGAGTTTATCCAAAAGGTGAAGATGGTAACCCCTCTCTAAAAACATGCTCTTGAGACTGTTGATCTCAATTATATAAAGAGCATCATTAGAGTCCATATGGGATAAATGTCCTTTCACTGATCCAACCTTCTGTTTATAGCGATGAAAACTTGTAAAGTGTAAATTAGAATCACTGAAGGTGGGTTTACGGTCAATATTGTATGCAAATCTGCATTCCTTTTTGTAGATGGTGGCATCTGAATAGTTTGCATATTCTTCATTATAGGGGTAACTGAATTTTAAGAATTCAGTGTTGGAGTTCAAGTACCCAACAAATTGATCCACCACTTCCTTTAGTCCATTCCATAAAATAAAAAATATCATCCAGGTACCTGAGATACATTTTACAGTGGGAGAAATAGGGATCGTCTTTAAAAACAAAAAGAGCTTCCCAATTGTACAAGACCAAGTTAGCAAATGATTTGGCACAAGCTGCTTCCATGGCTACTCCCTGAATGTGCTTGTAAAATTCCCCTTCAAAAAATATAATGTTGTTGTCTAAAACCAAATGCAACAGTTCCGTTAGCAATCTAATGTCCTTTCCTGCTACAAATGCATATTGAAGGAGTAGTTCACCAACAAATTCAAACTAAGATCTTGGAGTATGCAAGTGAATAAACTGACAACATCAAAGTTAAGAAACCCTGAGTGGTTGGTACAAAATTCTTGTTTAATCCTTCTTAGAAAATCCCAAAAATCTTTTAGTAAATGGGGGTATTAGAAAAAATGGACTTTAATAAGTGATATATGCAGACAGCCAGCGGGTACATTTTTGACTGTTGTGCCACTACTGTTGACCTTTAAGGGAGGTCTCCAATATCTTTAAATGCGTTTGGTATCCCAAAGATGGTGGGAGTCACTGGGTGGGTGTTATGGAAGAAATTAAAAATGTCTTCATTGATCACTGCTTGAAACAAGTCCTGGAGATGAAGGTCAATTCTTCTATAGGCAAAGTTGACCTCATTTAAAGACACATGAATATAAGTGTCAAAAGTATTGTGAACATCTTGCATATGTAATCAATGGTGTCAAATATCATTGTACCACCCCCTTTATCGAGTTTCATGACCCTGATAGATCTATTGTTTCTAGGAGAATGGAAAATATCCTGAAGAAAAGTTCCCATAAGAAGAGAACTTAAAATCATTTTGCAGTTGTTACAAATCAAGCTCACAAGCTTTCTCGAAAGTATGAACAAACTGGTGCATAGGTGGTACAAAAATCACTTGTATTCTTGCAAATTAAAGATTTATCAGCTTTACAGGCCTGGTGACCATTAAACATGATGGCTAAATTCAACTTACGAGTAAAAATTTTTAACTCTGTCAGACTATCAACAAGATCACATTTCTGACTAGGTATAAAAGTAAAAAGTAAAACCTTTTTCAAGTAAAGAAAAGTGGTCTAAAGTAATGACCAAATTACTATAGTTGAATATTTTGTACCCTTTATGTTCGTATATGATACCATGTGTGATGTTTATGAGAGAATAATTGATAATTTGCTCACCCCCTACTCTCGGTGTCACCACCTGGGTCTGTTCCAGCCTATCCTTGTGTGTTGTAGGCATTCCCCATGCTTTTGGTCCCTGTTCTGATTTGCTATTTTTTGGGACTTCCAGGATGGAGGAAACTCTAAAGGGTCATCCTAGAGTAACCTGTCTTTGTTGTCAAAATCAATGTTCACTACATCTGTGTGAACATCACCATGTCTAGAATTAGTGGCCACATCATTCTGGGTACCAGGTGTTGTGTTATTATAAATTCCCCTAATGTTGTATGCAGTCCTGTTTTTATATTGTTTTAAATCCATCAATATTTTTTGTATTTCCTTTACTTAATTTGTTCCATTTGTTTATCAATTTTTAAAAATGTGATTTGTAATCTTTCTGATAGAAAGGAAACAGTAGGTCACTCTTAAACATTGTTACCTAGACCTACTGGAGACACTCACAGTTAAACCAAATAACCTATTCATGGAAGACTTTAACTTCCCCTCTATAGACTGGGAAACACACACTGCCTAATACTCTCATGTACAACAATTCCTGGACTTTATTAACTCAAATACCCTTTATACGATAGTGTGCACAACCACCAGAGGTTCAAACATACTAGATCTGCTACTCAACAATATGGGAGACTGCTGCACCCCCCTACAGTATTACATTCTCAATGGTGATTTTGGACCCCAAAGCTGTCTCCCTCAAAATAAAAATCAGCTCAGTAAACCCAGCAAACCTTGTTAAAGTTAGGAATTATTCTAAAGCAAACTACATCCTATAAAATGATAGTTAGTCAAAATTCAGTGCCCCCCCCAACCCTGAGTTCAAAGTGGAACTATGCAGAATTGTTCATAGAGACCCTGTACAACCATGTAAATAGCTATACAAGAGCTGCAGTACTGACTAGAAGTAAGCCCAAAACAAAATCTAAAAAAGCAAACCACACTGGTGGAATCCCAACATTAATAGTGCATATAGCAAAAGGAAAAAAATCATGGTTAAAATCAGGAAGAGCTACTCCCATAATGATAGGAACTCTCTACACTAAACAGAAAACTAAGAAGACTAAGTCCAACAAGGCCATCTACAAGGGTAAGACAGCCTCACAGGCTAAAGAGGACCACAAGGCCTTCTACAGCTATGTCCAAAACTTCAAAGGTAACACACACCAGTGTGCCAAACTGGTGGCAAATGGTGTCACCTTCATTGAACAGAACAACATATCAAATTCACCGGCTGACAAATGTAGCTCAGACTTCACCCCCCCACTCTCCTCACCTCCTCCAGTGAAATAT
Organism: Protopterus annectens; assembly: GCF_019279795.1. Taxonomy (NCBI): domain Eukaryota; kingdom Metazoa; phylum Chordata; order Ceratodontiformes; family Protopteridae; genus Protopterus; species Protopterus annectens. The sequence goes on from NC_056739.1 coordinate 1,974,373,922, forward strand.
CTACTAGCATAACCCTACCCCCTCCTATTAACAGGGAGCAGGTCCTGGTAGAACTTGCTAGGGTCAAAAATGCAGCCTCAGTGGTCCTGTCAGTATCCCAGGACTCTTCCTAAATAGCTTGAAACATGACCTGTCAGGACTCTGCATGAGTCACTTTTCAACTATAGCCACAAAGTAGGGTTTGTACCACAAGAATGGAGGACTTCAATTATTAAATAGCTATATAAGAGTTGCAGTACTGACTTGAAGTAAGCCCAAAACAAAATCTAAAAAACAAACCACAGATTCAGTGCAAACTTCTCCCCCCCTTCCCCCCCAAAGGAGCAAACGCCTATCCCAACTGAATGTAACCTCCCTGACATCACAGATGCACAGATGAATGCTGCCCTCTCCAAAGCAAAAAACACAGCATCTATGGGACCGGACGGTGTCCCAGGCTGTGTCTTACAGGAGCTCCAAGAAGAACTGAACCCTCACATTAAGTCACTGTTCAAACTTAGCCTTACTACAGGATATGTACCCAAAGAATGGCGTACAGCTACAGTGGTCCCACTCCACAAAGGTAGTGCCACAATGGACCCAGGAAACTATCACCCCATAAGCCTGACTAGTCTGGTCTGTAAAGCTATGGAGCGTATTATCATGGAACTCATAAACAAAGACATTGGGAGCCTCCAGACACTGGACCCTACCCAATTCGGCTTTGTTAAGGGCAGATCTTGCCTCTTAAACCTAGTTGATTTCTTTGAAACAGTTACCAAAGCCATAGATGAGGGCAACGTAGTCCACACAGCCTACCTGGACCTCGCAAAAGCCTTTGACACAATACCCCACTCGGGCATCATAAATAAGCTTACCAGCTTAAATATCAACCCCTATATCACAAGATGGGTTGCAAACTGGCTCAGAGATGGAACTCACATGGTCAGAATTGCAGGTGCCATGTCCGAATCCAAACCAGTTACAAGTGGCATCCCACAGGGCTCAGTTCTGGGACCTCTCTTGTTCGGTATATACTTCTCTGAGGTTCAGGCTAACACGCGGGGATTATGGCTGACAAAGTTCGCAGATGACTGCAAACTGGGGGCCATAATCGAATCTCCAGGTGACACAAGCATCCTCCAAAAGGGTCTCACAGAGATGGATGCTTGGTGCCAGAGCCACGGCCTCAAGCTAAATGCTAAAAAGTTCATAGTCATCCCCTTTGGGAAAAACAAGGTGCCCACAAATTACCACATAGGTGGTAATCCATTAAGTACGGAAGAAGTAATTAGAGATTTGGGGACCAACGTAGATAGTAATCTCTCCTTTGATAATCACATTGCCAAAGTGGTTAGAAAGACCTTCTATATAGCCCACCTTATCACGAAAGGGTTCGCATCTAGATCAAGAGAGGTCATTGTGCCCCTCTACTCGTCACTCATCAGGCCCATAATTGAATACAATGCCCCTTTTGGGATGTACCTTACCCGACACCTGCAGCAACTGGAGAGACCCCAAAAGTACCTCACCAAGAGGATCATGGGCTACAAACAGATGTCCTATGCAGCTCGACTAAAGAAACTCCAGCTCTACTCAGTTGCTTACCACCTACTCAGAGGCAATCTATGCCTGACGTACAAAGCCATGTCACACCCAGAATTAATGGACATGCTCCACCTCAAAAAATCCAAGTCCCTTAGAGCTACATGCTCCAGGGACCTAAACCTCAGCACAAAAATAAATAGGACATGCTGGAGGGACAGATTCATTTCCCAGAGGCTCCCCTCACTCTGGAATAGAATCCCAATTCATGTTAGACATAGCCCCTCGCTGACCCTCTTCAAGCAAAATTTGGACACATGGATGGGAAATCGCAAATTCACCCCTGGGATCTCTCCTGTGTCCCTGCTAGACAGAGGCACAGTTAACTAATCTTAAAAGGGTACCTTCTGTGACCTACTTTACAGAGGCACAGTAGGCTAATCTAATAGGGAGGCGGAAGCCAAATACACTCTGGCTAGGCTTATAAATGCCCTAGGGCAGATAGCCTAGTATCTACCTATGAACCTATTATCCTGTATCAAAAGGGTGGACCATCAACTGACCCCAGAAACTACAGAACTATTGGTCTGACTAATCTAGTATGCAAAGCAATGGAAGAAATTATCATGGAAATGATCAATAAAGACATAGGCAATCTTCAGACACTGGACCCCAACCCAATCTGGCTTTGTCAAGCGAAGGTCATGCATACTAAATTTGGTGGACTTCTATGAGAAGGTCACCAAGGCAATGGATGGTGGAAAATGGTGCATTCCACCTACCTGGACTTGGATAAGTCATTCAGTAAAATATCCCACTCAGGTGTAGTCGATAGAATTGCTGAACAGGGTTTAAACCCCTACATAACTCACTAGATTGACATCTGGCTCAGAGACAGGACCCAGGAAGTCAGGATGGATGATAACACCTCCACTAAGAGACCAGTCATCAGTAGGGTACCTCAGAGCTCCATGCGTTGACCACTTCTATTTGGCATCTATTTCTCAGAGGTAAAGGCTATTGTCAAGGGCCTTTGTCTGACCAAGTTCACAGGTAGCTGTGAATTGGAAGCTATCATATATTCCCTCATAGCACAAACATCTTACAAGAGGGTTTAACACAGACAAATGGTTGGTGCCAAATTCATGGACTAAATAGTAATGCCAAGAAATGCATTATAGTACCTTTTGGGAAAACTACCAACCAATCTAATTACTCCATCTGTAAGAGAACCCTAAAAGTTGACTTGTTCATCAGGGATCTGGAAAAATATTTAGACAGTAACCCAGCTTTTGATGAATATGTGGCCAAGGTAGAAAAAAATCATTCTGTCACCCAACATACAAAAAAGGGTATAACATCCATGTCCAGGGAAGTCATAATGCCACTATATTTAGCACTTATCAGACCCATAACTGGTATACTCTTTGTTCCTGACCAGATATATACAACAGATGAAACACACACAAAAGTTCTCTACCAGGAGAATCTACGGTATAAACAGATCACCTTAAAGCCCTGTCTCTATACTCTGTCTCCAACAGGTTATTGAAAGATGAGCTGTGCCCAGCATACAAAGCATCCTTGGATCCAGCTCTGATGGACATTTTGCACATCCACAAAATGAACACTATCAAAACCACTAGATCCAAGGATTTAAATTTTGCTTGTGACATAAATAAGACATGTGCGCGAGACAGATATGTGTCTCAGAGGATCTCCATGCTCTGGAACAGGCTCATCATCCATTTGAAGTAGAGCCCATTACTAATCCTATTTAAGAGTAACCTTGAACAATAGATGGAATATCAGAAATTCATGACTCTGATAGACAGAGGCACACAGTAATGCCCAAGCTAACATACCCCCCACCACACACACAAAACGTCTAGAAACTTCCTAACTAACATACTCCCTCCTAATAAAAGGCCATGATACTTAGGGATACGGTTGGTTTGGACTGCACGGCTAGGCTTATAAAGGCAAAAAGGCCCTGGTGGTCATTAGCCTAGTATGCCTATGGACTTTTTTTTTTCAGAAAAAAGGAAACTGCATTATCCCACGACTTAGAAACACTGTTAAAATTCATTTCCACTTCTTCCATTGCATCCTTATTTTCTGTTCTCTTTTGTTTCCCAGAAACCCCTACTGCGTCTTTTCAAGAACAGTATCAGTGAGCTCTTCCCAGCATGCTCGCTACATTCAGCTCTTACACAGTGTCTGAAGTCATGGTCTTCCATTGCATAAACTCTGCCACACTTGAATGTGATGTGAATTTCCAAGATGATTTGTGGTCAGATCTAACCTGGGAGGAGTTGACTATTGGTGTAGAGCAACAGTCGCCCCATGTTAGTAATGACCAGGTCAAGGATGTTGCTAACTCTAGTGGCAGTAAGAATGAATGAGCTGGTTCAGGGCATTGGAATTAATGAATTCCAGTAAACGTTGGGGAAGTGTATTGGTACATGAGTAGTTTTCCCAGTTAATGGAGGAGTAGTTGAAGTTGCCCAGCATGAGAGTGTTAGGTCGGACCTTAATATTCTCCAGGGTGCTTAGGAACATGGAGTATGAGTCTTGGAACATGGTTGGGGACCTATAGCAGGCTACGACCTGAATCGCTGTCTTACCCAATGCTAGCGGCACCTGAAGTATCTCAGATGCATTATGTTGGGCTACCAGTCTGGAGGTGTGTGCATCCTTTATGAATATGGAAACACCACCGCCTTTAGAGCTTCAGTCCAAGTTCTGAAGCCGAAAGGTGTGGAATGAGTTATAGCCTGGTAGCACAGGGGTTTTTTCTGCTGCCTCGAACCAGGTCTCTGTTATGGCACAAATGTCGATGTTCTCCATTTTAAGAAGTGCTTCGAGTGAGTACATTTTGAGATTTAGACTTCTAGCGTTGAGCAGCATGACCCTCAGACTGCATTTATTTGTAGCTGTTACGGTGGTAATTTGGTCTTTGGAACACCACCTAAAAAAGGTATTATAGGGGTTGCAAGAGTCTTGGCCAGTATCCGGAAGCCCAGAGGTGAGAGATGCAGGCCATCTCTGGCAAATCATCCAGGTCTGTCAATTGTGTCATCCCAGGCAGACACATACTGGATCCCCTTAGAATGACACCAGAAACTTAGCCAATTTTTGAAATTAATCATTTTCTGCTTATACTGTGGTATCATTCTGGGTGATGGTAGGATGCTGCTCAGGGCTAAGGTCATATCTGCCTGGGCTACATAATCCAAGAGCTATTCCATGTCTCTTTTCATGTAGTCCAGGGAGGTACATCTCAGGTCATTCACACCCACATGTACAATGACAGAGTCATATCTGTACCTGTTGTTGAGGGACCAGAGTGCGTGCGTTATGTGGTGGATCCTGGTACCTGACTGCCAGCTGACTGTTACTTTCTCCTTATTCAACCTAGTGAGTGGGACATCAGTGTGCCTTACTATCAAGTTACCTATGACTAGTGTGTTGGGCATGCTGTTTTGCCTTAGGGGCTTTGGTTGAATGGCACAGTGTTTAGGAGAGTTATGTGCCTTGCGATTAGTGTTGTGTTGTGGTGGTCAAGTGGGTTTCTGCCTTGGAAGTCTCTGCTGTTTGGGTAGATTTTTATTGAGAGCCTCCATGAAGGTGGGTGTGTGGTTTGTGTTTTTATGTGAAGGCAGTGCTGGTGTGTGTTATGGAGGGCTACGTGTTCCATGTGGTGTGGTGCAAGTGTTGACCTTCTCCTCTTGACCAGCTATGCAGGTCTTGGCTGGAGAGGGCATGGCTTCCAATTTGGATATATAAGTATCTCTTGCAAGTCTGAGTGCTGGAAATAAGAGGAGAGGGTTATCAGTGTACATGAGGCAGTTGCTACATTGTCTCAGGATGCCTAAGTTCACCAGGTTAATAGGAGAAAGTGCAAAGAACTGACCTTTAGACATGCCTATAGAGGTGGGCATTAATAATAAGTACTGGAGCTGTTTCCTTGTAGAACATTTAGTGCTGGTAGCACTTTTGTGTGCTACAATAATGGCTACAAGAAGTCTGTTAAAGTGCTAGACTAATAAGCTAGTAAAAGTGCAGGAAAGGAGAGAACTATCAGATCTAAGGGGAAAATTGTAGAGCAGACTTTGGCACTGCTCAAAAGCTTACAAACAGTCCTGGATACAGCAAATTTGTATCTGGACTAGACTATTTACAGGAAAGGCGAGAAACAAGAGCAAACACAGGCTTTTAAACCAGAACGTTGAAAGAGATGGAAAAACTGCCCAAATGGCCAATAAACTACAATTTATGGGCCAGAAACCACTCCTCTTGTGGTAGATAGGCTACCTAGTGCTTACCACTCCCACTGATAAGCTAGAAGGCTTCCCTCCAACATAGAAAGGCTTGGGAGGCTCAGAAGCTTACAAACAGTCCTGGATACAGCAAATCTGTATTTGGACAAGACTAGTTACAGGAAAGGTTGGAAACAAGTGCAAACGCAGGCTTTTAAACCAATAAGTTGAAAGAGATGGAAAAACTGCCTAAACTGCCAATAAGCTACAATTTCTTAGCCAGAAACCACTCCTCTTGTGGTAGATAGGCTGCCTGGTGCTTACCACTCCCACTGATAAGCTAGAAGGCTTCAGTCCAACACATAAAGGCTTGGGGGGCTCAGAAGTTTACAAACAGTCCTGGATACAGCAAATCTGTATCTGGACTAGACTAGTTACAGGAAAGGCAGGAAACTAGCTTAGATTTTTTTTTTACAGAAAAGCAGCTAAAACAGCACTAAAAACAATTCAAGTGCAGTCCAAGCTAGCACACTTGAGTGTGTAGCAATATTAAAGCAAATACAGTTTAAATCAATGCAATTTATTCAAAATATATTCTGAACTGAATTCAATTATTGTTTTATTCAACTTTGAACAGTTAAAAAGTGCCATAAATATACTTATCAGCTGAGAAAAACACTCAGAACACAGGGAGATTCTAGCATTATATATTTGTTTTATTTTTTGATAACCTGTTGATGCAGGAACTGAATGCGTATACTATGCAGAGGCAGTGATTACTGCATGGAATTTTCATTTCTGCAGATGGAAGCTGTAGCTGCTATCACATAAGTGATCTTGTCTTCGTTGACTGCACTTTACAGGGCAAGAATTTTAATTAGGCTGCAGATTTGCGCATTTGCTTAAATGCTTCAATGGCTAGTAATCAGCAGACTGATTTATTAATTTTCTTTTATGGTGGGGGGGATTGTTGAGTGCCTCTGAACTGCTATAGAATCTTTTGAGAATCCCATACGAATTTAGACAGAATTCTCTCTGAATTAACTTAGTAGTAAAGCTTAAGACTAGCTTTTATCACTAACCAACATACCTGTCAGCTACTGAGGTTTTTGCAGAATGTTCAGATTTTTGCCTCATATTTGTAGTCTGTTCCTTCTAAAATTTGGAGGTTTTGGCAAATCACTGAGGACTGAAGTCATTAAGTAATGAGACATTTAAGTTGCATACTCCAAATCCTTCAGAAAATGCTTGCTAATGCAAAACCTGTTATTCTAGCAACTTTAAGTTTATAAGAACAATAATTAAAATGTGTCCCTGGTTTTGGACATTTGTCTCTATTATTTTTTTAGGTTTGTCCAGATTCCTTGCAATAAGAGGTTGAAAAGAATGCTATCCAGCTATCTCATCGACACATAGTTCAGGCCAGATAATCTGCTGGTTTACATGTTTCTAGCAATGTTAGTGTGTGTTTATATGAAGATGGTTACAAAGCAGTGCATACCTGTCCAGTTTTAAAATGCTCAGAACAAGATGTCTTTGATTCAATATTAAAGGCTTGTCTGTTGTTCCTTATCTATGTATGTATGCATATATGTGTATATGCATGTATGTATATATTTATTCATTTATATATTTGTTTGATTTGTTTATGTATTTATATCTATCATCTGATTTTTGCCCCTCAAACTTTTCTTTTCTTGATGGTACTTTCGACTGCCTTATACCATCTGCAATTATATTCATAGAAAATGTGCAAAGAATTTCCCTGGGCAGTTAGCTTTGTAGTAGTATATTCTGTAAATACAAAAGCATTATGCTGCAGAGGTAGGAGATGTGTATTTGACTCCTGCTTTCTATTGTATTTTGTTCACTTACCGCAGTGGGCAAGCCCCTACTTGTAATGCTATATAGCTGTTTCTTAAACAATTGGCACAGTATATGGTAACTCCAGATTTTTGACCAGATGTTCCTACTTTTTGACAGCCATTGTTCAGATTTTTGATGTCTGCAGGCTGAGCGGTATGAATCGTGTCACTACATAGTTCAGCATAAAAGGATGGATAAGAATACAAAGGCAAATATGATGGTGCTGGATTTTAGGATAGTGAATTATTCTGCCCATGAAAGATGACAGGGATTAATAAGGAGGCTGGGAGCAAGCTGAGGGAACAAATAAGCTTTGGAAATGGGTCAATGGTGGAGTACTCAGGCCTATGGACAGGGGTGGGAGGAAGAGGCAAAATGGCAGAGAAAAAGCCATTTGGGCTATTATGAATGTTAGGCTAGCTATTACTTAAGGCAACAGGGTCTACAGGTGGAATTAAAGGAGTGGGGAGGTGGGGGAGGTGGGTGACACCCAGTATAAGTAGCTAGCAAGGGGTAACAAAGACAATGAGTATAACAAAAGCCCAACTTGAAAGGGATTTAGCAGAACAGATCCAGAAGGTAAACAAGGTCTTTTAAGGCATGTGGTAGAAAGGATAAAGGAAGGAGGAACAGAACAGGTCAGACTAAGCAGAGAAAAAGCAAAAGTACTGAATGACTGCTTTAGTCTTCATAAAGGAAATCAAGGGGAAGGTACTGCACTGGAAAGGGGGGAGAGCAGAATAGTGACAACAGTGGAATGAATTAGGATGTAGAGGTAGAAGGTGGAGGATAGTAAGTTGCCTATAATGAGCATGAAGCACAAGGATCAGATGGGCCACTTCTCTGGAGTCTGGCTAATGTGCAGGCAAACTCCATTTAGGAGCTTTTAAAAAGTCACTGGCTAGTGCAGAAATACTTGAGGACCAGAAGACAGCAAATGTAGTACCTTTGTACAAGGTGGGAACAAGAAAACTGAAGGAACTACCGATCTATTAACTTAACAGCAGTGTGGGGGAAGGTCATGAAGAACAGATTGATAACCTTTCTAAAGAAAAAAAACATTCTCCAAAAAACCAACCAACATGAGTTTCTTCCCAGGAGGAGCTGCCAGTCAAATCAGATTCAGTTTGATGATTCAATTGCAGACAAAATGCAAGGGGAACACTGTTAGACGTGGCCAACCTAGACGTCACCAAGGCATTTGACTCAGTCCAACACATGATGTTGAAGGAAAAAGGAGGGGTTGAAGGGCAGCACCAAGAATGAGGACCTTGTTTGCTGCATGGTTGGATGGTAGGACACAGAGGGTTGTGGTGAGGTGGACAACATCAATAATTAAAAAGCGACTAGTGGAGTACTGCAGGGATCTAACCTGGGTCAAGTACTTTTTAATCTATCATCTCAGACATACCCCATAGAATAGAGAAAAGATCCAACCTCTTCACAGATGACACAAAGAAAGAAAGAAGCAGCAGTGGAGGATGGGAAAGGAATCGTGGGATGGACTTGAAAAGAATGATAAAGTGGCATGTAAGGTTCAGTACAAATGTAATGAACTTAGGCCACAATGACTCTGTGTAAAATATCACCTGTTGGTGTGGAATTGATGACAAAACAGCAGGAAAGGACCTGGGACTGATGACGACACTTGGACTGGACCACGGGGAAGATTGTAAGATAAGTGGCGGCAGCAGCAAAATGGTAGGTGTAGGAACCTTGCTAAGACTTACATTGTGTACTGTGTGTAGTTCTGGAGGCCGTATTTGTTTTTATTTTTTTAATTTATTTTTTTTTTAACTGGGATATAGCATTGATCCAGTTGAACCTATTCAAGCTCAGTCCATGGCATACAGTAGGAGGTAGTTGGACATGCAGCTGATAACTAACAGATGTTCAAAATAGAACAATATATACAGCATGTTTTGAGCAGTACAAACATTGTTAACCTGAAAGGATGAAATATACACTTCCTGTACATGTAAGTCTATTATACAAAGCAGAGCTTTTTTTGCCATAGTAGGAAGAGTAAGGTAGGAGTGAAGTTATTTACTTGATTTACATTTTTCTATAAGTGTAAGCAAGACTTTGCCAGTGACAATAGTACTGAACATAGTCAGTCAAGAAGCTATATAGAATGTAAGTATGCAACTTGCTTAACATATTAAGCCAAATGTACAAGATACAGTATTATGTTGTTTTCCTTGTTTAAAGAAGTAACTTAGAATATGCAGTTATGCCTGAAGCATTTATAGGTTCACAGGTTACTAGGCTAATGGCCCTAGAGCCTTTACAACCTTAGCCATGTTATACCCATTTTTCACTAACTGACCATGTTAGATGGTCTATATTAGCGAGCTAATGGTCAGCACTGACTGCACCTGTCCATGAGGGACATAGGTACCACTCTGGGGTGAATTTACAGTCTCCCATCCAAGAGTCCATGTTTCACTTAAATAGGGTCATTGAGGAGCTCTGCTACATTTAAATTTGGAGTTTATTCCAGAGGAACAGCAATCTCTGGGAGACATATCTGTCTCTCCAGCATGTCCTGCTAATGTCACAGGCTAGGTTAAGTTCCCTGGAGTGAGTGAATCTTGTCCCATTTGATTTGCAGATATGTAGCATTTCCATTAGGGTAGGGTCAGAGACCGCTCTGCAGGTCAGGCACAAGTCACCTTTCAGCAGCCTATAAGATACAGAATACGGTGACAAGGCTTTCAGTCTATCCACATAAGTAATTTTTGAAGGTCCTGTATTTTCTTGGTTTGGAGCCTGTCCAGTTGCTGTAGGTGTCTTGTGAGGTACATACAGAAGGGAGCATTATACTCTATTAGTGGTCTGATGAGGGTCAGCTACAGAGGAACTGTAACATCCTTAGTCCAGGATGTGATGCCCTTACTTATGAAATGCACAACATAGAAGGTTTTCCTTACTACTGTGGACAAATGGTGATTGAAGTTTAAGTTACTATCAGCCAGTGTGCCTGAATCTCACACCACTGGGTTTGAACTTAGGGGGGATACTGTCTATATTGTAATTTCCAGGGTTGAGGGTTGTAGGGGCATCTTCTTTGACAAAGAGAATAATAATGCACTTTTTTGCATTTAGTTTGAGTCCATGGTTTTGGCACCAGTAGTTTGCCTGTGCTAGCCCCTTTTGTAATATTTTAACATCATTAAAAGACTCAATGATTGCATCCAGTTTGCAATTGTGGGTGAACTTGGTAAGCCACAGGCCATCTAATTTTGCCTGAACTTCCAAGAAATAGATTCCAAACAGTAGAAGACCCAGCACAGATCCTTGTGGTACATCACTGGTAATTAGTCTACTGGTAGAGTTGGAATCCCCAACTTTGACTGTATGCATTCTGTCACTGAGCCAGTTGGCTACCCATCTACTGATGTATGGGTTAATCCCCAGCTGGGAGAGTGTCTCAATGATACCTGAGTGAGAGATTGTGTCAAAAGCCTTGGCTAAGTCGAGATAGGCAGTATGTGCTGTTTTGCCTTCATCCGGGGCTTTGGTGACATTCCTGAAGAAGTCCACCAGGTTTAATAAACATGATCTGCCCTTAATGAAGCCAAATTGGGATGAGTTGAGAGATTTAAGGTCACCTAAGTCTTTGTTAATAAGATCCATGGTGATTCCTTCCATGGCCTTGCAGATAAGACTGGTTAGGCTTATGGGTCTATAGCTCCTGGACCCCTTTTGTGCAAGGAGATTACTGTTGCTGTTTTCAACTCTACTGGAACAAAGGCAGTGCTTAGGCTGTGGTTAAAGAGAGTTCCAAGTGATTTTACAAAGTCCTGTTTTAGACTATTTGGTAAGCAGCCTGGAATTTTATCTGGTCCCATAGAGGCCATGCTTTTGGCCTTGGAGAGTGCAGTTATGACCTGTTCTTTGAAGATACTAGGTAGAGAACTGGTGGCTGCTATGTTTTGGGTATGACTGGAGGGGACACAGAGGTGAAGTTTGAACCAAATCTGTCTGCTAGCAGGTTGGTAATCTTCTCAAGTTCAGTATCAGTGGTACCATCCACTATTAGTTTGGCACAAAGCTGAGCCTTCTCCTTTAGATTTTGGATGTAGCTTGAGAATGCCTTATGATTATCCTTAGCTAGGAATGCTAATTTATCTTCATAATTAACTTTAGAGGACTTTACAAGATGTCTGATTTACTCGTTTAAGCTGTGGAGGGTGTTCTTCCTCTGCTGAATCAGTTCCCTCTTGTTCTTCGACATCAGTTTTCTTCCTCTTGTTATATAACCTATTTAAGCTTGGCACCCACCAAGGTGTCTTTTTTTTGTGAGGACCTGATTTTGATCTGTTCAGGTACAGCCAAGTTCATACAGTTGTATACATGGTTATACAATGCATTTGTGTACACCTCTGCATAGGAGTCTTTATTTGCTGTGTTAGTAGGCTGTAGTTTGCTTTGGAGAAATGTTTCATTATTTTAGCTCCCATGGGGGGGGGGGTTCAGGTCCAATTGTTATTTCAAGCAAGACTGATTTATGATCAGACCTTACCAGGGAGGACAATATGCAAGAGGTAGTGCAGTGACCCACCCCATGTTGGTGAGTACTATGTCTAGGATATTTGAGCCCCTTTTGGGGGGTACAGACTATCTGTTCCATACTACTTGTATTCATTGTATTGTATTCATAAAGTCCACAAACCTGAGGGTGAGCATTTTAGTGCTCATATATGTCTCCCAATCAATGGAAGGATAGTTGGAATCACCTATGATGAAGGTGCTTGGCTGTATAGTGAGTGACTGCAGTAAGTCCAGATTGGCAGTGTGTTTTTCTTGGCTCATGGTGGGGAACCTGTAGCTAACAATGATGTGGAAGGGAATTTTATCTAAGTTAATTGAACTTTGAGTAGCTCTAGGGAGTCGTACTGTTTAACCAGTCTCGCGGTGCATTTGTCTTTAATGAAGATAGATACACCTCCGTCTTTGGTTCTTTCATGCTCATCTTGAGGTCTGAATGTGTGAAGGCATTGTAGCCTTGCACGGCCAGAGTGCTCTCTGCAGCCTTGAACCACGTCTCGGTGACTGCACAGACATCAGCATCTTCCAAGGTGAGGAGTGCTTCCAGAAAGTGTAGCTTCCCACTTAGACTTCTAGCATTAAGCAGTATGACCTGATTTTGTCTCAAATGGATTTTTTTTGCATTGGAAATTTTGTTGTGACATTGCCTAAAAAAAAGGCACTATGGGAAGGCAAGTACCTTGGCCAGTAGCCAAAAGCCAAGAGATAACAGGTGAAGACCATCCTTGGGAAAGCAGCATGATCTGTCAACCATGTCTTCCCAGGCTGACAGATACTGAATCCCCCCTGGATTGACACCAGAAACTAAGCCAATTGTTGA